>NC_068365.1:30643671-30843671 GCF_020536995.1 Dreissena polymorpha | reverse complement strand
AATTCCTTTTAGGAAAACAAATATGAACTGTACAAATTATTTTGAAGCAACTAAAACGTTTTTCGTTTTAAGATAATGGCGTCATATGGTTCGTTTTTCGGTTAATGGAATACGTCATCATCAAGTTAATGTGACTGCTTCAATGCACTAACTAGTAACTATAAAAGTCTTTGTGTAATTAATTCACGCGTGAAATCAATTAAGTTTTAAAGTGCATTGGTTTTAAGTAAGTACTATCTAAACATATAAATGTATATGTAAATGGACTTAAGCAAGGAAAAACTTGATTCCAATCTAAGAAATATCTTTTTACCAAAATAAAATTAACTGAAATATATTTATTAAGGCTTCCAAATACAAAATAATATATCATACGAAATGGGATTGAAACAAGAGAAAAGCAAAGAAACAACCTCAAACTGGTATCGAACTTAGACTTGGTTGCCATAAGAAGAAATGGCAGTAGATTGCCAACAGCGCTTTCATGCTGGTTATCCTGCCCGACCTACGGTTTAAAAAAATATTCCAAATTGTGACGTCAATAAATTCAAACTGGAAAGGACCAGTCAAACAGACCCAACATAATTATAAAATGTTATAATGCTATAATGTTAACCTATTGTATTGTTATGTATAGCTAGTTTAATCCGTTAGTAATTGCCATTGGTTTAAAACCATAATTATTTGGCTTTTCATACACAGCATGTAAGCAATATAATACAATACAAACATACTAGCAACTTTCGACGAAATATGCTTTACAAAAGGACCGCAAAGTGTAAATTGACAGAATTAAGAAAAAAAGCTCGAAGCTTATGCTAAGTCTCTCTTCTGTCATTTGGAGGTGCTGCTGATAAGGTGTAAACAATTGAGCATATATCTTCAATTTACATAATGTCGAAACAATGAATAGCGAATAATATAAGTACATAACAGTATACATTTTCGGAACGAAAAACACGATAGGGAAAATAATACAAAAACGTAACAAGATGATGTAGATGGCGAAATAAAGATATTACGTTTGTATACATCAGCATTATTAATTTGAAATAAAGACTGATATAAAAGTGACAGAGTTATCGCAACTTGAGAAAGTTACGATAATAATAAAAAACAGTTGCGGGGCGGCGTATCGTTAGAAGGATCAGGTCTGTTCGTGATGTGGGGTTATGTTACAATCTATGACTATCTCGGATGAAAGACTGAACATGTTTGAATATAAGTGAATTTTCTGCGCATGATCCGTCTTTGACCCCGAAGAGAAGTAGTTGTAAAGTTATGGGTTGAATACTGGAAATATTGTCGAATAGGATTGCTCTTTTTTCATTATAAATTGGGCAAGTGTAGAAAAAGGTATGTGTCCTCAATCTCTCCACATTGACAATATGGACTTTCCGAAATGGTTTTCGCGAACAAATGTTAATTTAAGTTGATGCAATGCATTCGCAGACGTGCGCGAAGAACATTCAGCGTCCGCTCGCCATCGTAGTAATGCATGGGGATTTTTTGTTTGTCTTTGTTTAGATTTGCTTTGAAGGTAGAGAGAGAAGGAGCAGATCTAACAAATTGAAGAAGGGCGTTCCATAGGTTGATCGTTGATGGTAAGAACGATCGTGAAAAAAACTGTTATTTACATTGAATGCTGCGTATATTATCGGAATTACGAAGTGGATATGCCGTTGTTTCACCCACTCAAGAGGGAGTAAATGCAGACAAATATGGGGGTGATAGAGAATTATACATCTTGTAGAAGAGAATCGGTGTATGTTTAGTTCTCCTATGTTTTAAGGGTTCAAGAGCCGTTTCATGATATAAATTCTGCTGTGATGATAGACATTATATAAATTATGCAGTGATGATAGGCGTGTCCCCCCACTATTATTCTTGTCGCTTCCTGTTGAATCTTTTCCACTTATCTGTCTAGGAATGAATTTTTACAAGATCAGCATTAAGTAGAGTGGCTGCATCAACCGGATTGTCGACAATAATATAAAGCATAGTAACGTCTGCAAACAGACGCAATGGGCAGTGAATATCTCGCACAATGTCGTTTATGTATACAAGCAAAAGGACAGGCCCTAATATGGACCATTGGGGAACTCTAGCGTTGAAAGGCAGTCATTCAGATTTACAACCGGAAACTACAAGACACTGTCTTTTCCAATCCGATATACCTGAAACCAAGATACAAGATTGCCAGAGTCTTAGCATATGAATTAGCCCTGCGTGCCATACTCTATTAAAAGCCTTAAATATGTCACGAAATCACAAAATACCGCTCTAACCTCTTTGATTCATCGATGGTTTTACATAAAGAGTGATAAACAGAAACTAATTGGTTGACAGTGGAATCTTTAGGCATAAAACCTGACTGAAATGGGGTTATAAAGTCAGAAGCCCTTAAATGGTTAAAAAACTGTACTTGTGAAGAATTATTTCAAGACATTTACTTACAACGCTTAGGAGGAAGATTGGTCTGTAGTAACCTCCATCCTGAGGATCTGACTTTTTATAAATGGAACATACATTTGCTTCTTTCCAACTCCTTGGAACCCTACCAGTATTTAGTGTAAAATTGAAAAGATGTTGAAGTGGAACGGCAATTTCAGCTGCGATTTCTTTTAAGACTATGCTATTTAATTGGTCCTGCCCTGAGGCCTTTCCAGTGTTCATAACTTTAATGGTATCTAGGACATCTTGGCAGGAAATGGTGAAATCTTCTAAGACGGGGCAGTCTGGATTTTGGATGTTTGGGATGTGAGTATGTGTATTTGGTATCTTTAGATTAGATTGAGATATTGAGATTGAATAAATGAATTAAGGATATTTGCTTTATCAAGAGGTGACTCATGAATGGTACCATTAGGAATTAAAGGAGGCAACTCGTTATGTGTGGTGTTTTTATTTATAAATGTGTTGATGATTTTCAAAAAATCTGACGATGAATGTTATTGTTCGCGTACCATTTTAGCAAGGTTATCAAAGTGGAGTGTTTTCGCTGATCTGACATGATTATTAACAAGGTTGCGTTGTTGGCGATTTATCTGACAATATCTGGCTAAGTTTGAAGCCTTGGCTTTCTTTGTATGCACGTTTACGGCGTCGGATTTCCTTTCCTATGTTATTATGTAACCATGGAGGATCAGCTGTCCTTATTGTAACTATTTTAGATAAGATTGTGTTGTCACAGAATGAGATTAGTTGACGTGTGAAATTTGACGTATATATATGTATATATCATTGTCGCAGCAATCATTCCAATCGAAGTTGTGCACAAGCTGAGGTAATTAACTATAGTCCCCATCTTATTATCTCCATATTTTACGTTTAAATTCAGACCCAGCATTTCATTTGAGGTTGATGACGCAGTCTTCTAGACAATGATACCGAACTTGTGTTAAAGAAAAGGTTCACCAACGCCACTGTTTAACACTCCTAATGAATATGAGATCATAAAGAGGTCAAGCATAGATTTAGAGGTTTCGGTGAAATGGGTAGGTTTGTTAATAATCTGGGATAGATTATACTGTGAGAATGGTGAGTCCAATTTGGTCTTACATTGTGGTTTATTCATGTCGAGTTTAAAATTACCTGTAATAATAATGTTTTCGATACCTGTGTCCACGGCTAGTGATATGGAATTGTTTAGGCATTCTAGTAAATAAGAACTACAGTTAGGTGGTCTATAAAAGCGGCGTGTTAACACTGTGGTCAGTTAAAGCGACAATCCATGCCATTTAATAGTCAAGTAGGCATTCTACAATAAAAGAAATAAAACATGTGAAAAAGAATTAAGTAGGGTCAGATCTAGATTTTCAAAGTAAAATGATGTAATGACACGCGGTAATTAGAAGAGTCGGGTGACAGCTAGTTTGTTTGCGTACATGTTAAGTAAATATTGTACAGAAAGCATTTAAGGATTTCTGTTTGCAATATTTACATGTCATTATTTGTAATTTCACTAATATTTGAACTTAAGTTTATGTAAAAAAAAAAATTGAGATTAGTTGACGTGTGAAATTTGACGTATATATATGTCTATATCATTGTCGCAGCAATCATTCCAATCGAAGTTGTGCACAAGCTGAGGTAATTAACTATAGTCCCCATCTTTGTATCTCCATATTTTACGTTTAAATTCAGACCCAGCATTTCATTTGAGGTTGATGACGCAGTCGACTAGACAATGATACCGAACTTGTGTTGAAGAAAAGGTTCACCAACGCCACTATTTAACACTCCTAATGAATATGAGATCATAAAGAGGTCAAGCATAGATTTAGAGATTTCGGTGAAATGGGTAGGTTTGTTAATAATCTGGGAGAGATTATACTGTGAGAATGGTGAGTCCAATTTGGTCTTACATTGTGGTTTATTCATGTTGAGTTTAAAATTACCTGTAATAATAATGTTTTTTCGATACCTGTGTCCACGGCTAGTGATATAGAATTGTTTAGGCATTCTAGTAAATAAGAACTACAGTTAGTTGGTCTATAAAAGCGGCGTGTTAACAGTGTGGTCAGTTAAAGCGACAATCCATGCCATTTAATAGGCAAGTAGGCATGCTACAATAACAGAAATAAAACATGTGAAAAAGAATTGAGTAGGGTCAGATCTAGATTTTCATAGTAAAATGATGTATTGACAGGCGGTAATTAGGAGAGTCGGGTGACAGCTAATTTGTGTGCGTACATGTTTAGTAAATATTGTACAGAAAGCTTTTGAGGATTTCTGTTTGCAATATTTACATGTCATTATTTGTAATTTCACTAATATTTGAACTTAAGTTTATGTGAAAAAAAAAAGCATAATGGCTATCATAGAAATTGACTATGCTCAACCTAAATTTTAATTTTTACATAGTATGTGCATAAACCTAGATACGGTATAGGCAGCAATGTTATATTGTCTTGTACATTGATTGCATTTTGTTGTTCATAACAAGACGTTAAGTCTAAATAAGTAAAATTATTTACAAAAATAGAACATAATCAATACTAAATCAATAGTATTGCTATAATGCTATAGAACTATACAAATGATATCAGTATATGCAATTATATTATCTAGAATATAACAATTTGTGGTTTGTTAACAACATGTTACATGTTAACTGCTATACTTGGATTGGTGCTGCGAAGCAACATAACTTTTTAATGGATATCAGTATGGAGAAATTATATGGTATTGCAACATATAACCAAGTTGTGTATAGACCATTCAAAGTATGGATTCAATGATTAAGTGCTTATTAGTTTAGAGTTTGTATAAACAGATCAAATGGGACAGGTGCCAAGAGCTACCTAGTTCATTAAGACTCATAATAACACAGTTATATAGAAAGAATACAAGCAACAAATATCAACATGCATGCCATTTTGTACAAACACAAAAAAGAGCAGCAACAACAAAGAGTCAAGCCAATACAAGTAGCTATCTAGTCCATTAAGACTTATTATAACACAGTTATATATGGGTGCTAGAGAATACTTGAACAATAAGTATGCACATGCATAGAAGGTATTTTTTTTGGGGGAATCATCTTTAAGATTTTGGTTATTTATTTGCTTTATTTTATTTTATTGTGTTTGTTCTGTGGTAGAGCACATGTTGGGCTGTTTTTGTTTTCAATTGCACACTTAACTTGACAGTCAATGCACATGTTAATGATTTTGTTGTCAAATGCCTATTGCTACTACTTGGATAGGTGAATTGATTTACTTGTATCATAATTTTGTTATAAAACAATATAATGGAAGTGAATCAATGATTAAGATTATAAAAAATTAATGAGGATATTATGATCAACCAATCTTGGAATTAAAAAACGAAAGGGTCAAAGATTAATTGATATGGGTTTTAAGATACATGTGTTATTTAATTCTCATTGAGGTGGCTGCTTGTGGCAATGTATAAGGGGATGAGTGTGTTTATGTTGTTTTAATATGCTTATTATTTAACATATGCATATTGATTGTTACACATGGAGCAATTGTGGCGGAGGGATATTGTTTTGGCGTTGGTCGTCCGTCCGTCCGTCTGTCTTTCCGTCCGTCTGTCCGGAGCCATATCATAGAAGTTCTTTGACGGATTTCATTGAAACTTCGTATGAGTATATAAATGGATAAGAGTATGATGCACTCTAAATGGCATTGTACACCATCTGTTAATAACGGAGTTATGGCTCTTTGTATCTTGAAAAAATGCTTGTGGTGTGTGTCCGGCGCCATATCTTGGAAGTGCTTTGGCGGATTTCATTGAAACTTGTTGTATTGCAATATGTTTATCTTGTGACAACACACTTTTGACAATTGATTATCGGTTGATAACAAATTAAAATAAAAAGTCCATTTCTGGGGGAACTGTCTATGTCTGAGAGAACAATGTTGGATCCACTCTCTCCTGCAATGTTTATGATGATATCATTAGTTGCCACTAATATTATGTGAATTTGTGTTAATACCTCTATAACACCATTAAAATATACTGTACATTTTAAGTAGGGTCATTCAACAAGAGTAAGCAGCAACAAAACGAATCGAAGAAGAATTAATACCCATTGAGACCGGTTGAACAATGACCAATGCACTAAAAACGACCTTCACATTTGTAACAGGGTTAGCCTGTAAAATTGGATTGAGGTACTACGCAGGTAATTGAAACAACAAGAAAACGGTGCTGATATGAGAATGTTTGTATGTATGGCTTCAAACGAAACATCAATTTTCTCTTAGATTGTTAAAGTTAAAGTTAAATATTATTTTACAATTTTGACATATATTTTTTTTTGTCGTATAACGATATTTTTTACTTTAAAGGGATACGTTTTTAAGAAAGATATAATAAGCTTTATGTATTGAACAAATTTAGCAGTTATGAAATGACTATAGGTTTATTTAACACCTGCTATGGGATTATTTGTGTTTGCCTGTTACCCCTCGTTCATTTGTTCTCGAACAATTGGATTTATACCTGAATTTAATACCGTATTACCGTACATAGATAATATACCGTATATAAATAAAAGCCGTAATTTATGAACTCAATGCAGCGTTTCTTATAAGAAAATCCTGGACCCAACGGGGGACTTAACTAGGGTTTCCCGCGTGGTAACCAGACACTCTTACCGCGACGCAACCGCTTATTTTACAGCACATCTGACGAAATCACTTGAATGCGTCATTCAAGTCAAGTACGCTTATGTCTGCAGTCGTTTTACTTATAACAATTGTGTGTGTTTACGATTGATTATTATAATACCTTGTGAATAACAGTGTTGGAATATATTACTGGAATGCAACCGGTGAGACTGAATTTTCGATTTCTCTCTCGAGTTACATTTAGGTAAAATATATGTAACTCATTTAAAGCGTTGAACAACCCACTACTTTTCGTTTATTCTTTATACTTACGCCATCAAACGTTCTTTGATTATCTCAATGAAAAATCAAATTAATGCTTTGATCTCAGTGTGGATTTACTCATAGTCATGAGTAAATTTATTATTCTGTATTCTCAAGATGCGATACAATCCCCCATAAAGATTACCAACATAAACATCATCTTTATCAACATTATCATCATCATCAGTAAATTAATTGCTTATAAATAATAACACAAGCACTAACTATGAGTGGGTGTTTGTATTTGACAGGGCTTTCTGCACATAAATGCAAATAATAATACTTCTGACGACCGTATGTCTGCATTGTTCAACAGAGTCTCGAGACGTCAGTAAATATTTCGACATCCGCCTCATATATCTAATAACTGAAACGATACTAAATCAACTCTATAGAACACGTCGTTATAAGTATAATTAAACATGCATATTTGTGGCATGCGAATAGTGCATATAATTAATACACATCAGACGGTAAGTCTAAACTCAAAATCACAAAAGTTAACAATTTAACGGATCCATTCAAAAGCATAAGCCCATGGACGCCCGCCCCGGGCGATGCCCAAAGCGCACACAGGACGCCCCTAATGCCCATCAACCACGCATATATGCGAAAAGTGCAAACATTGAAGCATTAGTTTAGTTGAAAGCAGCTTCGAAATTTGCAAGACTTATCCACCACCACCAATCACGAGAAGTGCACATGACTTCACGAATACCCCCAAACAATTATAGGTAGTAATGAACGATTCAGTTTTAACCTCGAGCGGGATTCGCAACCCTTCTGCCATTTTTTCTTTAACTTTCTGTTTGCAGAGGGGACGTATAAAGACCCATGGCTGAAGACCGTTTTCTAGGAGCCTTCATCACCTCCTGAAACCTCTAATTTTAAAGAAATCTACATATAATCAGCTATTACTTTATCGATATCATTAAAGTATTCTTTTATAAAACCATGTACTGATGATTTAATTACTTATGATATGAAGAAACGCTCCTTTGACTCCGCCTAATGTAATTTTTGAGCACCCTATATATCTTGTTGTGTTAATTAAATACCATTTGTTTCAGTTACAGAAGCGATGAGAAGAATCGATGGCGATTTGAATATGCGTTTTGCTAAGCTAATCCTGTCAGCGGCAGAAATATGGCAAAACACTGAATGGGAAACGATAGCAGCCTGTTCAAGTAAGTTAAATACGTGTTTGTCCGTAAAGGCCATCTCTAATGTTGATTATGTTTCACTAACGAGATGTTAAAACGCGATGTTTATATGGAAATTTGATCAAACCATGGCTCCAATATACGAATAGTTTAGTGCGGTTTAATAATTTGTCATCGTCATCCTACACTCGATCCATTTAGACCAAATAAAAGTTCAAAGCTCTAGTCTTAATGTATATGCTTATAAATGAATAGCGTAATTAATGTGAGCGTTATTTAAAAAGGACACGTTTTTACCTTTAATGAACTAAATGTCTATAGCTTTACCAAACTTTAATTCCCAGTAATACAATTACAGCGCATACACTGGAGTGAAACAATAATCTGACCACAAGAGTATGTTACAATTAATACCCTTTCGTTTGTGAATGATCATTAGTTAATGTGAAACAGTTTATATCATTTAAGAAATAAACACATAGAAAAAAACATTTATATAAGGTCCTTGTTGCTTAAATACGGAGGACGCAGTGATTAATATAATCAAGTTATCAACAAAATTGCAGTTCAATCTAGGGCACATATCGGTAAGCACCCTTTAACCTACCAAAGACATGCATTTGTTAGCTTGCAATGCATCATTTTATGAAATTAAAGGACACTAACCTTATCGTAAATATTTTATGTTTATATCAATATACACAAAAGAAAATTGGCAATTATACACAAATCATGGGCATAATAATCATGTAATTGTATTATTGTGCGATTGTGAAATAAAGACGTAATTGTGCAGTTGTGTTTTTGCATGACTTTGCTGACGACTCGTGTATGGATATCACATATTACAATTGATTGTTAACACACCATAATGCTATTGTATTCGGTTTGATCCTAACACATTTGGTTATTCAAATGGCTATCTGATACATTATGACACATGCAAAGATATTCATATAAAAAGGTTAATACACGCCAAGGTAAAGTCCATATCTCTAAATGGCATAGTCTATACAATTTCGATGATAATCTAGTATTGTGTTGTGTTATGTTGTATTCCTAGATATAAGTGTACACATTTATGGCTAAATTAGTCATTCCGGCACATATATAATTTACCGTTGAGTAAACAAATTACAACTAATCGGTCAAATCAAAACAATACAGCAGTTTATTATATACCTGTTCAATGCTTTTAACAAAATACAGGTTGTATCAATCGTTGAAATAAATCCCGTATTATGCTACTCGCTGTTTCCGATTTCGTATTACCCTATTAACCGGACTACTTTCTTCGACCCATTTAATGAAGTCACATTACGCGCACCGAAAATGGGAAACCCCTATTTTATATTACGAAATATATTACGTAGTATATCGTGTGACGTCATTTCTGTGACGAAACATAATAGTTTTATTTACACCCTCTGGAATCTAAGGACAGATCGGACGTGGTGTTTGTTTCACAGTAAACTATTTGTTTAAAACATCGAACAAATGCAAAACGTATTTCGCAGTGTGTGTTTATCATGCATGTAAATTTCGATATGAATACAATACAATAGTGTGGTTAAAACTAAGTTTCGATAAAGACATGAAAGAATAGAAATTGAAGTGCGTGTCGTTTAAACGTTTTTGTTATAAACATTGGATTAAAGTTGTCAAATTAATTGTTATAAACATTTGATTTACGATGTCATTAAGGTAAGCGTGTCGGAAACCTGTGTTTTCCCGGTTCAAATGTTTACACGGTAATTTACATAAAATGTATTCATACGCGTCTTATATAAACTTAGGGGTACCGTTTTAGTCATTGTTTTGTCAGTTTTGTTAAAGCAAACAAATACAAGTGTTAACTGTTTTCGTTAGGTTTTGTATATAATAAAAGGAATATTACGCTAGTCCATTGTTCCAAGAGTTTGTATCAGTCTCGTGGCTTGTGCTATTTTGCATCACACTCGAGGCTCCGCCTCTCGTGTGATGCGTCAACACACAAGCCACTCGAATGATACAAACTCTTGCAGCAATGGACTAGCGTAATATTCCATATGTATAATGCAATAGATAATAATACAATCAATCGTGGTTTATATGTAGAGCGTTGTCTTTTACAACAGGAGGTTCCGCCGTTGGGGCTTTTGCACGTACACTCTTAGGTATGGCTTTACAGTAATATTAATAAAAACTTACTTAACCATTTTGCATTTGTACCAAATCAAATGCCAATGAAACAAATACTTGTCTTGAGCACATCTTTAAAATGTAATAAAATAAACACATCAATAAATATGCATAATTATTGATGAGTCTGAATAATAAAACCAACCAAGATTCAATGTCATTTATTTACAAATTTTTAATGCATTCAGTGTCACGTAAATGACAACGATAGGTTTGATGTGTAAATAAAGCGTAAATTGTACAGACTGTTCACAGACCAATGATATCAATAGCATGTACATTTTACAATCTCAACTGAAATGCTGTATAATTTTATCAATCTAAGGACCGAGTTGTTGTTATCATTAAATAAATGAACCTTAAACAGATCTGACCTCAACAACTTGTTTTGTTAGGCAGTTACTTGAGGTTTAAGTGCAGTTGTTGGAGATATATTTTTGCTAGGGTAATCTGTATTATTTGCACCCTGATATTTCTGATTTATTATCATGCTTTTTATACTCATTTACATAATTATTTGACTTTGAAGAATGCTTTCGTTACGAACAAAAGTACGAACAATGGTTCAACGCAAGATGGCAAAAGATCACTGTCGATATCAGGTATACAATTCATTTTTATTCAGCTCAAATGATGCACTAATTAGTATGATCACCAGCAATTTTTTAAGTAGTAAAACTATATTACCATTGGCTTTAAGTAAGACCAATTAACAATGAAATGTTGATTTAATAGACTTTTAGGGAGCCTATCACATACAGCAGACGTGGTACATCGACGATTCCGATCAGCATTAAGCAGTGACAACCTACTGTACAATGCAAACAGAGCAAGATTATAGAATAAAAACTCAATTTTTAATATAACATATAAGTCAAATATGGAAGTATCAAACAGCGACGATAAAACTATCGCACAGAAAGCACTAAAGATGTAATGATAGAGAGATGGCGTAGTGACCATGATTTGATGACAAAACGAGTATTGAATGGCATTACATTAAAGTATCAAAATGACCTCATTTTTCATATTATCTTTCTATCGAAGCCATCGAACGATCGTATAAACCACATTTTTCACTCGTATGGTTGCATCGTCGTATTAATGAGCAACCGTGACGTGATTGCTTTTATCTGATAACATATTATGAAAACATATTGGCACCATGTTTAATAGGGATTATAAGTGTTGCCCTTTTATGTTTTAAATTAAGATCGTATTCGAACCAAAATATATGTTATGTTAACCAATAGATTGTATGCAAACTATGCATTTAACAAAAAACAACAAACACATACAAGCGTTTTTATATGTTTTTTTTAAACCAAATTTGATTAAAATTAACGCAGCAAAAAAATCTGATCTACCTACCATGATGTGTCTTTCTAAAAAGTAAAAGTACGTTGTCATTTTAGGTGTTTGCAAAAAGGCGATCACATTGCTGTCTTTCGAGGTTTATATTATCATCACGCCATCTATTTGGGAAACGGAATGATTGCGGAAATAGGCGGAAGTTCAAAGTCACTATGTAAGCCAAGAACGACAACAATTGACAGTTTCAGAAAAAAGGCTAAGTACATAATCCGAATCGATTACACCTACCTAGAATCTGCAGAAGTTGTACAGAGGGCGTTGGAAGTGATAAACAATCCTAAAACATGGGGGTGCTACAATCTTATAAACAACAACTGTGAGCATTTTGCTACCTATTGTAAAACCGGTCTTCGTTGGTCGCCACAAGGTGATACCGATGTTTTCTGTATTATTCCTTCTATTAATGATGTTTGCGATGAGGCGCGACTTTCGTACCGATCTTTTTGTAACAATATTATGTATTGATAATTCAATACATTTTATATTTGCTATAACATGAAAATCTTGTGCAGGACATTTGTAAAGAAAAATATATTACTCATGTTTTATTAGTTTTACCATTAATAACAAGTGAATTTAAGCTTTCGGCTAAGCGATTTCATAAGAAATGTGCGAGCATAAGGTCACAACACAATCAGCTGTTGTTCGACGGAAATTTGCAAAACACATTGTAGCGGGCGAGCGCAATAAAAACATTTTATTTAATGTTCGATATTTTATTTGACGATCGCAAATCATAGAATAAAATATAAACACGTGTACATGTTTGTTTAACATTTCTTTCTAAACATTATCTTATTAAATGTTAACATTCTGAACTATTAACTGTTTCATGAAAATAAACGGTCTTTGTCGTACAATACATAAGCTGGAAAGTACCACTTGGCCCTTAACAACTAATTTAGGGCAAAATAGAAATTCGGACGTTAACATTTATTTTAGGTTTCGAATTGAAGTTGCGGAAAATCTATCGAACATCTGACTTTATCGTGGCTTCCCTTACGATACCCTTTAATCTGTTTTTGTTGTTGTCGATGATAATACTTTATCAAACCTCCATAAGCAATCAGTAAACTCACAGCTGCGCTGAATTTGATGTAGTTTTCTATGACGTTTTCCTATAAATAATATTAATGGCAATGTAGAAGACAATCATAAACACGTAGAACATTGAAAACAAACACCATACAAATAACGGTTTATAAGTGTACGAATTACTGACTGTGATATAAGCTCAGCGGATACCATGAGTCACGCATGAAAAGGTATTTAATAGTAACTTGACAAAAGTGTACAAGCTCTCTTCCCAGTCTACTACACTTTCATAAATTGCTTCGCCGTGCCTGTCCGTTTATGCGGTAACATACACTGTTAAACTCCTCCAAATAACCTTGAAGTGGTGACATGATCTAATATAGTCTACCGGTTTCTGTATGAATGAAATTTGCTGAATGATAATTCCATACAGTTTCTAGATATATTGCGCAGTTATTTCTTATAACTGTAAGTAATATGCGATGATAGTGAACGTCAATTCAGTACACAGTTTTTGTTTGTAGCCACATGTTTCATGCGATACAATCGTCGTAGTAGCATTTGTTTATAACTAATGCACAATGAAAAATGTAATGACCGATATATGTTAAGCTGACCTAAAATATGTTTGCCCGAGAGAGAAGAACGTCTAAACGCATTGCCGCAAGATTCCATGTATTTTAAAAACACCTTGAGGAATCATAAATAGAAAATTGACTTTGGACCGTGGGAATACGCAAATGATGCTCTACCAAAAATTGCAAGGTAAAAGTTGAAAACTTGTAAGCGTCATTGTGCGGCACAACAAAATGAGCCATTCTTCAAAAGTTCTCGTTTAAGCCTCGTTAATTAGTTTATATGACATTCGCCTTGAACAAACATAGAAAGTAATTAAGCTCGGCATACGCTCTATTGTGAAAATTGTTTGTACTCGTAAGCCGGGTTCGACTTCCCGCTTGGGAAATAAACATGTAAATTTAATTTTGCGCTCGTTTTGAGAAACATTGTGTCTGTTTTACAAATACATAGCATTGTGATAACGTAGCTTTGAATGATGTTTAAGACGCCACTTACATGTATATAATCTTATGTCAGAGTCGTAAACGACATTCTGTTCAGTCGTTTTGAAACTTAAGTTGATGATGAAACCATAAGTGGAAATTGTTTGACCTTTTAACATTTTGATGTGTTACTTGTAATCAAGTCGAACAGTATTACTATCTCACGTTATTATTCCGTTAATATTATTTTTCCACTACCCTTTTTGACGATGTAAAATACTGTTTAATATTGTCAAATATGATGATGATGATGTATATGATGATGATGATGATGATGATGATGATAATGATGAAGATTATTATTATGATGATGATGATGATGATGATGATGATGATGAGGAGGAGGAGGAGGAGGAGGAGGAGGAGGAGGAGGAGGAGGAAGAAGAGGAGGATTAGGATGATGATGATGATGATGATGATGATGATGATGATGATGATGATGATGATGATGATGATGATGATGATGCTGTTGCTGGTGATGATGATGATGATCATGATGATGATGATGATGATGATGATGATGATGATGATGATGATGATGATGATGATGATGATGATGGTGATGATGATGATGATAAGTACCCCTAATAACGCTGCGTGTAATGTACATTCGCGAGATTGTTATTGTTCATAAGAGAGTCTTCAATCTGTCGAGAGAATCCTTTGTTGCGTAGCTCCATGCACGACTGACAGTATCGTTCACCGAGAACGTCACAATGCTGACGTCGCAACGTCCGTCGTTTACCCGACTTACTAGTGAGGACCGTTTTATTGCTTTCTAAATATGACGTCAATATTGAAGTTGATAAGCATTCGGGAGACTTACTGTTCCGTTTTGTTAATGACTGTGAGTACACTTCGGACGTGTATTGTTTCTGACATTCTAGGCACGCGAAACACTGTGGATATATGTCGGGAATGTGCATTTCGTCTCGCACAAAGCTTTCACGTTGGCCAGTCCCTTTGTAGCGCCGAAACACGTATATTTTCTCATGCAGATTGGAAGGGTCATACACATTACTTTTGACGCGTTCTGACGTTTCGATGGGTGGTAATATCACCGTGTTCTCGTGTAACAGTCTGCTTATACAGCGGTGAAATTTGGGTCTGAGCATCAGACGACTTTCGTGAGTTACATTTCCGGAACGGTAGAAAGTTATTACCTATGCTCGGAATTTTCCACAACCCGCGTTGTAATTCAAATTTGTCCTCGTTATGTTGACTATATTCAAATAAATTTCGATACTTCCTACATTTAGGCCATGGTTCTCGGGTACGGGGTGGAAGTGTTCGCGCAGTCTTTATATTTCTATCGTGTTCGTTTTCGACTACTTCGACTGGCGTCCAGATGTCAAGTTCGTCCGGAAAACGCGCAGGAAGTGAATATCCCAGCTGTAAAATTTTAGGCAACATTTTTTTCCTGGATTCCATATGGTTCATTGGAATATTTCGAGAATTTACATTCGACATGTTTGGTCCTGGAAAAAGAAGAAATTGTTACCTTTCACATTCATTACAAGTTTTAAAGTGTGACTCACGCAATCATCAGACAACGGGTCAATTAAGATTGATTAAACTGTAATATTACTATGAGCCTCGCCTTGGAAAAACGGGACCTACTGCATGTCCAAACAGACTAATAATGGACGACACTGTCGGGACCAACTACATGTCCAAACAGACTTATATGGGACGACACTGTCGGGACCTACTGCATGTTCAAACAGACTTATTAGGAACGACACTGCTGGGACCTACTGCATGTCCAAACAGACTTATAAGGGACGACACTGTCCGCCTTATCCGGATTTTTCGCTGCAAAGAGAATTCCTTTAACATAAACGAAAACTTCACTAAAAGCGGAACGTGCCGTCCCTGATTAACCTTTGCGTACCGCAGATGCTAATCTGGGATGACACTTTACGAACATGCATTAAATCCAGTTTTCCCCGAACAAGGCTCGTATCTAATCGGTTAGATTTGTAAATACCATCAGCCTCGAACATCATATGTGTCATAACCCTAACAAACAGATGGTCATGTATAAGTAGATGTATATGTATATTGGAATCAACATCATGCTTATGATCAATACGTGTAATTATACCATTTAAACATCAAGCGGATCAACATTAATATAAAGTCAGTAAATTTGTTAAAAACAAATATTACTCGCCAACTTTAAAAAATATTTGGATACCTCTGAAATAAATTAGCGTTTGCAAACAAGCATAGTTGAGTCTCAAATATCCGAACGTGGTTAATAGTCATGGAAGTATTGAATATTAAATTAATTTCAAACAGACTTTTGACATGTGTGATCAATACACTGCTCTCAATAAGTCTATTTATATGCTAGCTATGTGAATGTTTTCCCAAAGTATATATATATAAATGTTAAACCAGTATCATTTTTCTGGTATTTATGTTGATTAATATAAAATTTATTACATTATTACACATTTCCCCTCACAATTTGGTGAATGTACGGACGTTCTACGCATAGTAAAAAGGTTTACTAAAACGTATGAAAATAGTTGCATAACGTTACGGTGTGTTCATATATTAATACGTAACATTGATCCGATATTTAAACGTCAATTGTACAGTACACATATGATGTGCTTTATCACATACCTTGTTTCGAATGAGATATATATGGTTGATTAATCCAAGTTTGAAATGTTAACTCACTGCATGTAGTTAAACGCTCTTATATATAATTTATCGCCAATAGTTGTCGATTCTCCGTGTCATTCCGCCAATACTTCAATATTAATAAATTGTTTCCAAATATTTCAATTGCTATCGCCACGCTGTTGTTTGTTAAAGATTATTTAAGATTAGTTTAAACCCCAGTTCCACCGCTAGAGTAAGTCCATTTAATCAACATCCGACAATGAAGTGTCAATATATTAAACAGTTATCCTGCCAATGTTTTCTTAAGGATACATATTTTAATAACGATAAGTTTATAAAGCTAATTAAAAGCGACTGGTGTTTATCCTATGCGTACACACTACTCAAAACATCTGCAAGCCATTATAAAGTGAACTATGCCAACTGCGTAAATGCGTATAACTTTCATAAAGTGTGCCAAAAGTAATTATTATTAAATTACATTTATCGGTTTGATTGATTTATGTAGAATGCACACGTGCGCGAAGTCAAAAGTTAAAGGTGTATATCAGAACATAACAAAGCATGGAAATGCAATATTAACTACGAATAAAGCGCAAGGTGTCGTCCCTGATTCAACTGTGCAGATCTGCACAGGCTTCTCTGGGGAGACTCGTTTAGAACGTGCATTAAGCCTCGTTTTCTCGGAGCGTGGTTCTATCAAATTAGACTGGTTTACGGTTATATTACACTAATTCGGATTCCCATAGGGTCCCATTATAAAACTGACAACTTTCAACGCATTTTTCTTGCCTTTCCGACGGATCAATTTTTCCGAAGCTGGTATCATTTAAAAGATGGATCTGTCCTCTTCCAATAATTGCAATCAGAAACATACCGTCTCGCAACTTCTAAGAAAGTAAATCGCTGTCGAATGCACCCACCGTAGAAAAACCTGTTTCGGAAGCCTAATTTCGACAAAAGCCCCACACATTAGAAAAGACACCCCCAAAAGTTCATCTTTTCAGTTAACTTCCATGTCAAGGCATCAAAGTACTCCAGACACATACAGGATATTACAAATAACCACAAAAGACATATCTCACATTGTTAAATGGCTTTTATTCAAGAAGAGAAAAGGAACTCTTTAGTAATAGGTACTACTTTCGAATGTACCACGGAGGGATACACAATGATTTAGTGTAATGTAACCTTACGGATTAAAGACGAGTGATTTGCTGTCGTCACAAGTCGATTTAATCTTTTTGGTAACTGCTCATCTACATTTCTGCATTCTTTTCAATTGATCCTGTCACATGCAGCAACTTAAAACTCTAAAACGGGGGCTCAGTTTGTTAGAAAAAAATAAAAAAAGAAATAAACTGCATTGTCTTTCGTACTCTGATCTGTTACGGTTATGACTTGACGATGAGTAATTTGTTTGGTTGGATTAAAGGCATGTAGATTGTTCGAATGGCAGTATGTTGAATAGTTGCTATTGCTGTGTCGGCTCGTATGTTAGTTAATTGGTTGACAATTAGTTAATTGGTTTTTGATGATATGAGCAGTGTCATGATTAAATGGGGTTTAAACCATAAGCGGCCTGCGTAGCTGAAAAAGTCCACGCATAATCACTGTCTGGTTAGTATGATAACCATGTCCGCGGATGAGACCATGAAACCTTGCCTAAATGCATAGCGGACAGGGTAGATCCGGACCAGACTGTGTGAAGGCGCAACCTAGTCTGGAGCTACGCTGTTCTTATATGGCATACGACCTATTTTCGTATGACGCGACTCATTTTGTCTTGGTTGGTAACAATTAGTAATGTTCTTAGTCTTAATTTGACTGAGGATTTCACTGAATAGTTGAGATGTGTTTTATAATATTCAGTAGGTTAAGTAAATACTAAACATCTTGTGTAACGAGAATAGCTCATAATACATTATCTTTTATTAGTTTGCATCGTCATAAATATCCGTAACTTTATTATTAAATTGTCGCTTTATTGTCATTTAGCTGTTAAAACCCATAATGATACGCCTATTGATTCTGATCATTCGATCTTTATGTGCTATTTGGTGTCAGTACGTTTGTAACTTGACAATTTCTTTAAGGAATATTAACTTTACCCAACAACGTTGTCGTGCCAGGTTATATTACAATGTGGTCGATTTGATTAATATTTGTTAATGGCTTTTTATCTGGTAAAATTTATATCTTTTAAGTTGATATTCTCACAGGAAGAATAATTATTGATAAAAACGCCTTTATGACATTTTAATGTCCCCCACCACTCTAGTGGGGACATATCGTTTTTGCCCTGTCTGTTGGTTTGTTTGTGTGTTTGTTTGTTTATTTGCGCCAACTTAAACATTTGCAATAACTTTTTCAATATTGAAGATAGCAACTTGATATTGACATGCACGTGTATCTCATGGAGGTCCACATTGTGAGTGGTGAAAGGGCAAGGTCAAGGTCATCCTTCAAAGTCAAAGGTCATATATAGCTTCAAAGCGGCTCAAAAGGGGACATATTGTTTCAGACAAACACATATCTTGTTTTATTGCTTGCAAATCTATAAAAAAAAATCGAGTGTTGTCGGCATTTTCTCACCAAATATAAAACGTGAGAAGAGAAATAGTTCGATTAAAAGTTTTGTCAGCAATTGAAACGAGATACTGCGGATTTATATTAATTTATCATGAAAAAATATTGATTTCAATGATGATTTTATTACCATAAATCCGTCAGAAATTGATTTTACTACACTGTAAATAGTTACTTTCCGTGAAGATGACATCAATGAATAAAATGAGTTTTTTGTTTTCTTTAATGAAAATATTGCAGCGAGAAAATTGTGGGTATGTATTATATGAGCAGCGATATGCGAAACTATTGGGTCTTATATACCATATGGGACCAGCGTAGCTTCTGACCAGCAAATCTGGTCAGGAGCTACCCTGAGACCACAAAACATCGGGCGACTTTATAGCGGACAGCTTTGCCCCCGACCAGTCTGTATGGATGTGCAGGCTTGTCTTAGACTACGCGGGACGCATATGGCATAACATCCATTTTCGAGTGACGCGATTCATATTACATGCATAAGCGACACGGAACCAACGTGATGCCAGCAGATACTAACAAGCTACACGTCTATTTAAGAGCTTACATGTATTATAAATGTTGTATTATTGTGTATTTGGCAACCTTTATAATTCTTACCGTCAATTGTTTCTGTATGGCTTACAAGAAATATACCGCATTAAAGAGATTTGTTAACGGATTTGGGAATTATTTAAAATGAATGACTTGTATCGAACAAGATTTGCAATTTTTTTTAAATAATTATAATAACAAAAAAGGCCAAATAAGACATGCGCCTGATTAGGGGGTCGAACTCGGGTCTTAAAGAAGCAAAATCCTCCGCGCTCCCTCTACATAACGCAGTCATTTCAACTTGCAAGGTAGCTGGAACGCTTTTTCGGTAACATATATTGTTTCTTTTATATAAGCATCGAAATTATATATGACAGCGTTTAAACGATTAATAATTTGTTCAATGACGATTGACCATAATTAAAAACGAACATTAATTGTAAACAATCTTGGCTGGCGGTGTTGTTTTGCTTGTTGAAATATGACGCATGGATTGTTTGTTTCATCTATGACAATTTTTGATAATTGTCATTTTACCAATATGTGAACAAGTCTTTTGCGTCAATAATTTAAGTGCCGAAATTTCAACGCCAGATGTGGTCTGGTAAAATAGATGTTTGTAGATACAAAATGCTCGTTTTTATTATTGTTATGCATATGGTACCATTTAAGTGCTCGAGTGATATATTCGCGGGAAATTTCAATGGAATTAATTGTGTCCACACAAAAGATAAAAACGAGCATTTTGTATCTACAAAAATCATTGTAATCATACCACTTCTTGCGTTGAAATTGTGGCTATTGCTTTAAGGAACACTGATTGTTTAGGTGTTAACTTTATTTTACGAAATACTTTTGATTTTTTTCGATGATTTTGAGCGTTATAGAGACTTTAAAACAAAACGTCGATACCACCGCCTCAAGGTCGTTCCGATTATTACGTAATTCGACTTGAAAGTAACCATTGAAGTATGTATGCGTTAAAATGTGTAATATCCAAGATGTTTGAAGCAGACATGTTCTTTTCGGTGTATACAAACGGATAGGTTGTAATACTATTCACGCCAATGAACGCAAAACGTTACATATATAATTCAGTAATACATTGACAGAATTTTGAAGTAGTATACATTAAATTACTTAAGGTTCATGGGGGGGATAAAATTCATTAAAACTTCGCTTTGGATTTTCTTCATTCAATGTGGTACAATATTGTCAAACTATATATCATTTTAAAGCTTAAGACGGATAAAATAACATAAACACATTTTTGACATTCAATATTGGTGTGCTTTATTCATATTTTGGTTTAAAACCAATACATTTTTACACTAATTTACAAAATCTCAATCTAAAGTTAGGAAGGATATGCACTACCTTAAGTTGAATAAATACAAAGCTATATACATATACAAGGTCAAGTTAGCAACATTTCACAGAAAATTATTGTCATAAAACAACAAATGAGTTTTTATTCAACTGCCTTTTTTGGATAAATTTCCAAAACAAAGTTCTAAAAATAACTAAAACGTAACTACTTTTTAAAAATCCAGGCATGGTGGATAATAGGAGTCACAATTCTATTTCAAAGGCTTAACAATTTTGTTATTTACCTCTCAAACAAATGGCAAATTTTAAACCATCTCAAATTGAAATAGATTGCAGACGACATATAAAATTGTAAAGGAATATAAAGAAATAGGCAACCCGATTGATTTTATATTTCGATTCCTTCTACCCATTTTGAAAGCGTGGCCATCGCTGTGCTCCGTAGAAAAACGTGCAAAACAAATCGGTCGAAACCACGTGCAGTGGTGAGAAAACCGGGTATGTGTATACACATACCTGAGCAAACACATAACTTATTTTGACAGTTGGGTGGCAACTAGTAAAACAACTATTAACATTAATCAGCAAGAGATCGCACTAAATAACAGAAATGACCACGTAGAGATATCATCACTTACACTATTTCAAATATTTTCCAGCTGAAAATTGTCCGCCAAACGTCTTTTTAGTTTATTTGTATTGTTTTTCTGGAGCCGAAGTGCATCTCACAGAATATCTATCCAACTTCCGTTGTTTTCACTTTCGTTATTAAAAACTCCGTTTAAAATAATTATTTCTACTTTTAGATTGTTCAAGCGATGTATTATTATATATTATCATTATGATAGTATACCGTGATGAATTGAACGGAGTTACGTATCGATCTTTCTGTCAGTCTGTAAGCGTACTATTTTATGCGTATTTATATAAGTAATGTGATTCGACAACGATTGTAAACATTGGTGAAATGCCTTTTACATAGTTATTCTTTTGAGTGTTTATGAGGTCTGATCGTGCAGTTTGCAAACATCAACGGAAAGATTACAATCCAATGCATTTGTCATCGTCAACCGTTTGGAATGTCAATTAGGCGATGAGTGAGTTTTTAGCATGTTTCTTTCTATTTTATTAATTTAAAAATGGCTGCCCCCATGGCGATGAAATGACATGTGTTCGAGTTTTGATATTTCTAGATATGTAAACTTTTTTTACTATTTAAGCGTAACTTGCCCTCGTCAATGTCGATATTAATCACTAGTTATATATTTTTCCGCCAAAATACGTGGAATAAACATGATTCAGATTTTTGAAAATAATGTATATTTTATTGTTAAAATCGCTTTGTATTTTGATTGATTTTGTGGATGTTATGATACGTTGATGTACAAAATTGGTAGCAGTTTGAAGGAAAAACATCCTTTAAAGCATATATGTATACATTTTCAATGTGGCACTCTTCCTTTAGTCAAATTTGAGTTCAATGCTAGGGGTCCCACATTTTTCAAAATGAAGCCTCTACATGAACCGTAAGCAACCATTACTTAAAATTGTACCATAAACATATAAATTAAGTATTTATAGCTTGGTTTTGTAATGGGCAGGGTCAAATCTTGTTGTCTTTCTTTTTTTATTGCCGTTTGATTCCATATTTAAATATCGGTATTTACATTTAATTCATTAACTTACCAATAACACGGCAATTATATAACCAGGGTGCAGAATCAACGGGGTTTTCAGGGGTTTACACACGGGCTGGACAGAATGTAAACACACCGTTACGAACTTTATTTTTGCAAATATCTCAAGTTATTGAAATTCATTTGCAAAAATCTTTAGTACATAAAAGACAGTTTGTCTTGCAGTTTGTGTCGATATCTTAATATATAAGAATAAATCCTTGAATACGTCTGAAATCGGTGACAAAATTTCACGTCGCGTGAGGCATAACCGCATATATAAATACAGTACACGTAGAATGTTTGAACAAGAACACATGCTGATTAAATAAGTAAAATAACGTTATTCTGATGTATTTTACATTGTCATAAGCAGCATAAAATCTGTCTTTTATGCAGTAGTTGAAATTCTTAAGAACAGTTCCTTAAAAAAAATATTTGAAAAAAGGACCACTTACCGGTGTGTTAAAATCCTTTTAAATTAACGTTTAATTGTGAACCCGACAAAGTCACGTGATCCCGCACCCTGATTAAGGCATCATCACTAACAGCGCAGTCGTCGGCGACGGTCGATGCGTCCAATGCGCGCGTGTGTTAATGAACTTGCATACATAATAAAACATCATTTTGGTTTAATTATATTGCAATAGTAAATTTAAAAAAATAATTTAACTATAAACATAAGGTTTTAGAGAAATTCAAATTTTCACCGAAATAATATTAATAATTGACTGCTCAGATTAAGATACGAGTTTTGAGAAGGTAAGGTTTGATAAGGGATTCAATATCAGAGAGCCACTCGACAAATAGACAGTTTTTCAGTGTTAACCTCCTCTACTGCTTTAAGAAGAATATCGGGGTCGTATGACCTATATTTGCAATGGTATCTCTCAAGATTGGCCTACAACGTTAAAAAAATCCGCGTGGCGTTCATCAAATTTAAATGGATGTTAGTGCTGATAAGATACCCCCTTTACGGGCTTTTTTTATATGACAACGCCGACCTGAGTCGATGATGTACTAGTAAACTGATATTGAGAAACGCAGACACTGAAACCCGGATTATTTGCAAACATAAATATTGGGAATAGTTTGCTTATAAGGAGATTTTTTGTCACTGATTTCATGTTTTTATACATAATGTGTTCAATTAAAATGGCGGAAAAACAAATCTTTATCTTCTTTGTTCTGATTTTTCGGATTTTATTGTCAGCGAAAAGTATTCGGCTTATAACTGGATCGAATTCGGACGTTTGCAGTGCACGGACGGCTTATACATTACGTCATATAAAAATGCATGAATAAATACATATTCACGAACCTATGTAAATGAAAATTATTAATTACGACAAGTAAAACTTATGGTGATGACATTACTTTGAATAATGTGTACGCTTGAATTAAATATTGTCTGCCTTTATCAGTTAGTCGTTTAGTCAAACGATTATTCTATTTGCCCTTGGATTGTGCCATCTCAAATACGCCACACGAAGAAAAAGCGCAATTATAACATTCTTAGTATCACGTTGCTTATAAAAGCTGTTCATCACTTTATCGATACTAAACGTTTCATAGTGTGAGTCATTTTTGTGTAAACAAAAGACCAAAAGACAATTTGCATACAAATTACCTGTATGGACATATTTGTAATTCACCATTTATTTTATTTAAGCAAACAAAGAGTTATTCGAATGTATCTGTAATGTATCTGTGAATCATCCACTATGCCATCAACATCGCGTCTCTTTTTAGCTCACCTGAGAACATATATACGTATGACATTCAGCTTTTAATATATATATATATATATATATATATATATATATATATATATATATATATATATATATATATATATATATATATATATATATATATATATATATATATATATATATATATATGCCTTTTACATATCACTTTCATGTGAAATTTAAAAGCTATTGCATATTAAATTTACACAATCATTCCAGGGGTATTCGAAAAGAATTAGAGTACTTCATGTTTTCAAACAGCATATTTACAAAACTGTTCTTTTTCTCACCAAAAGGAACTTATTTTACCTTTTCATTGTGGTTGATCCTGTCTAATGTCCGTCGAATCCGAATAACATTATTTGCTTTTTTGCATTATATAAGTAAGTGGTATAATACATGTTTAAACTAAACATATATTTCTTGTGACAAGCAATGGCCAATGCCTAATTATTTAATATGTGTACAGATTTAATATATTGGGAGTAGCTAACTTGATCTCCTATTGATAATCTCCAGGTTAACCCTTCTGATAATTGTAAGCACGAATGATGTATCTATCAAATTGATCAACTTTTCTATTTTTAGTATAGGCATAGAATATACTTAGCCAATAAATGTAAAAAAATAGGAATGCCCACATGAGTGGAAAGGAGCATCACTAGGTTAAACAAACCAAACGAACCAAACATTTGTACGTACAAACAATCATTTTACATTTCACCAAATTACATTTTTATGTAATATAACCGGAAACAAATGCTTTGGGTATCACAGCAATATCAAGTACGGGTTACCAGCATACGCATAAGAGCGTTTCTATATTAGAATAAGGCTCTTGTTGTTATCAAGCAAAATAAACGGTTAAAACAGATACTATTTGTATTGTACAATGATGTGCATCTAAATTTATGTGCAATCAACTTATGATATATATTTAAGATGATCAAATAGTCGTCCAAAACTCCAGCAGGATGTTAAAAGACCTTCCCTTTCATTCTTCGGAGACGGTCGAGTGGAAAATTGAAGGTACGTGTATCAAACTATTATAAAATAAAAACGCATTCATCACAAAATCCCAAGAAATGTAAACAATATCTGGTATTTCTCTCATTTAATAAATGTAATGCAAAATTCTTTACAAATTATCAATTGATTATCAAATTCCTATTTATGACTGTATCGAATCAAGA
The DNA here is from genome assembly GCF_020536995.1 of Dreissena polymorpha. Lineage (NCBI taxonomy): Eukaryota > Metazoa > Mollusca > Bivalvia > Myida > Dreissenidae > Dreissena > Dreissena polymorpha. The sequence goes on along the minus strand of NC_068365.1, from coordinate 30,817,718 downwards.
CAAGTTCTCAATATGACTTTGCTAGACCAAGAGGTATAATATTTGGTATGTAACATCGTATTGTGATCTTCTACAATTATTTGTAAAATTTTGTCATTTGAGAGAAAACTTGCCTCATCCCGGGTGTCAGCAATTTTATATAGATCTATATAGGTAAAATAATCATTTCTTAAACCACAAAGCTCAAGCCTTTTATATTTTGTACCTGGTATTATTCACGTTTTTTTTTCAAATCATGCCCCTGATGTCTAACCTGACCACGCCTCAGTGTTCACCAGTTTTATATTAGTTCAAACATATATGTTTTATTTCGTTTCTTGAAGTCACATTAGTTGTTCAATCTTTATGAAAATTGGTCTGAACATTTGTTTTAATGACAGCTCGGCTGAATTTAAAAAAACGGTTATGATTCGTAAAAAATATGGCCGTCAGGGGGCGGGGCATTTTTCTTAAATGGCTATAGTAAAACCTTGTTAGCACTCTAGAAGTCACATTTGCAGTGCAATCTTCATGGAACTTGGTCAGAACATTTGTTCTAGTGATATCTGGGCTGAGCTCGCAAATGGTTCACGTCCATAGAAAAAATGGCCGCCGGGGGGGGGGGCAGTTTGCCGTAAATGGACATAGTAAAACCTTGTTGACTCTAGTTAATATTTTGGCCAAGTTTAAAATATTCTAAAGACGGTGAGAGCATTTCAGTTCTCTGAAGTCTCAGGTGAGCAACCGTGGGCCTCTGGCCCTCTTGTTGTTTGTTGGTCATGTCATTGTATGTGTAAAGTTGTCAATTGCTCTTTTAGCAGTAGCTCATTGTGTTATGTGTGCGAAACCTCTTTTAAATCCTTCATATAATCTTAGCAATCAAAAAGCTATAACTTTTCAATTCTTCGTAACACCTGATCTTTCGATTGTTATAGTGAATTTCATTCGACCGTCCATATTCCATTTTCGCTGAGATATAGCTTTATTATATTTACCAATTCTATGTGTAAACTGAAAGTTAAAAAAAAAACTTTCCATTTCGCTTTTAAATAAATGAACAGTTCGATTCGACATACGTTCACAATTCTTGTGTCTGTCTATTCAATTTGCTTTCAATCCTATGCTCAAAAGCGTGAACCGATAGCTCAATCGAACGCTGAAATATCATATTGCATCGTTGACTCATTATATTGTTTATACCGTGTATGCATTTAATTTGTTTTTTGTTTTTTGTTTTTATTCAATATAAGACATATAATGTATACATGTATATGATCATAAGACAAAGTAATACTATGTTATAGCAATAATGTTCAAATTGGTTATACAAAATAGGCTACGATATACCTTTTTGACCTTGTGGTTTCCTTTTGATTAAAAAAAAAAAATAAGTATTTTTGTTTCTTTAGTTGTTTGTGATAGGTGTTTTAAAAAAGGAAAAAACAACAGAATGGTTATGAATAAGAGTATGAGTTGCATAAAGTGGGTAGAAAGCATACTGGACTTGTTTATGAAAGTTCAATGTTTTTCCATTTTTGTTCAAATATATGAAGTGTATTATTGTTTAGGGCAATTTCTTTTTCAATTTGAATCTTCAGTTTTAAATAATTGATAAAACAGTTCATTGTAAGTACTTGATTTCTTTATTTCATTCTGAATATAAAATATTTCATTAATAAAATTATGTAATTCAATGCGTTCTGCCATTTAGTTTGAGCTTTTGATATTTCGGAAGGGTTTTTAATTTGAAGTGTTTTAAATATTATGTTTGTTTTGTTTTGCAATTATGTTTTCTACGAAAGTTTTTTGAGTGCATGGTGTGTTATTTTTATTGGTAACAGTTTAAATATGTATGGGTATACTTTTGATCAATGTGTAGTACATCAGGACATTACTTGTAGGTATTCCGAATATGTAGCATAACCTTCTTTGGGAAAAATAATTTAATTGGAACCAAATATTTGTCATGCCATATAAATCAACTACTGATAGCATACTGAGAAATTTTCAATATTGGAACCAAATATTTGTCATGCCATATAAATCAACTACTGATAGCATACTGAGAAATTTTCAATATAAATTCAACTAGAGAATCATAGCTTCAGTGTTCAAGTATTAAAATAAGTTCGTCGATACTTCTTGTATACATATATACCATTTTGCATATTTTTATCGCATTCGAAGAAAAACACAATTTAAACGTTTTTGATCACGAAAGTATGTTGCTGTTTAATTTGAAGGTCTTATCTTGCCACGAATAACAGCAACAGTCAGTAGCTCTATCACCAACGACGCTGTTTGTCAGCCTCACGTTTTCTGTGTCTACTTCTGACAAACAGGATATGGATGTCTTGAGGCTTTGGAGAGACGTCAAAGCCCGTTTCCAGGATATGATCTAGCTTGTTGAAGAAAGCTATTTGCAAAAGATCCTTGCGTGAAAGATGATGTATGACTAAGTCTTGAAATGCAAGACTCGCAGAAGTGTATATAGAGAATACATGGTTGGTGCCGAGATGGAGAAAGATTATCCAGTGAGGCTTAGAAAAAGAAAATTGGGCGAGCTTTAGCGAGCCCTATTTTTCTTTTTCGGGCCGAACCGGATAAACTTTCTCCTTTTCGGCACCAACCATGTATTTGATTTATCCTGCTTCATGCCGTTGACACATTTTGTCAAAGACAAATGATTAATTGACATAACAATAAAATTATTCTTGTCGGTCCTCCTACATGTACACAACTTTCCTGACGACCGAATAACTACCGATTGTGTCACGTAAAAAATAGTTCCACTTTAAACTGTTACTTTTAATACTTTCCTATTGATATATATTAGAATAGGTAAAAAACGAATCGAGAATGTGATATTTTTCTTGGTAAAAAAAGAAAAACAAATGCAGCAGCAAAACAAAAACTAAATTGTATTCACCTTAAAAATAATGAGAACTTTAATCCATTGCTTATAACAATAAATTTACAACGATATACACATCCATTTTCTGTTCTTTCATCTCTTTGTCGAAACTCATTTTCTGTTTTTCCATCCCTATTAACGAAATGTATTTTAAACCACACTATTTTTTGAAAGCGTATCAAATGCTACAGTAACCACTCTGACCCAAAACCCGATTTACGAAATCGTAATCCTGTCGTAGCGATTTATTTTATTCCTATCGAAGATAACAATTATGAATGACAAACACACAATCCGAAATACGTTTATGATTCGTTCGATGCTTAAAAAATAACAAATAAACTGTTAAAACCACCACGCCAAATTGTCGTCCCTAAAATCCTGAGAAAAACTAGATAGTATGTTTCGTCTGAGAAATGACGTCATACTAGATACGTCATAAATTGCGTGATCAAGTAAATGAAAATGATAAATACGGAAAGCTGGTTCGGTAATATATTTTAAAGAAGAAGACAAAATCATGATATATAACGATAACATTCATGATGTTACACCCATGGGTAGTGTATTGGAAAGGTGACACTCAACTATGTGTCGCAGCGTGCGTAGGAATACACTACTTCCTTTTGACCGGAGATAGGAAAATGTATTCGACCCTGCTTTATTAGGTCAATGTTTGCAACAGAGGCAGGATAAACCCTTTTATGTGGTGGCATTTCTGGTACCATTGAGCCTTTCTAATTACGTTCGCAGTACATTGTAATGGTTCAAACTAATATCAGATTTTCCAGGGTTCCTAGATAATGTCGAACCATTTGAGAATCGTAATGACTGCATTTAACGCGAACACGTATACCATTGTGTTCAGATACAAGTTTAAATTCAGAAGCCATCGTTCGTCATCACTTGTGTAATCTGGATATACACATGACATTCTATCAGCTTTCTATGTATGTTCCTTTTACATATCACTTTCATGTGAACGGCATTTAAAAGCTTTTGCATCTTAATTGTACAAAATCATTCCATGGTTATTCGACAAGCATGTGAGTAATTCATGTTTTCAAACAGCATATTTACAAAACTGATATTTTTTATCCCAAAAGGGACGTATTTTACATTTTACTTTTTCAGTCCGGTTCATCCTATCAAATTTCCGTCGAATCCGAATTACATTATTTTATTACTTGATCTATTTTATTATATAGGTAAGGAGTAAAATACATGTTTAGACTACCATAACAAAGTTTTTGTTACAATCAATGATCAGTACATAATTATTTTAATATGTGTACATATTTAAATTTAATATATTGGACGTTGCTATCTTGATTTCCTATTGATACTCTCAAGATTCACCCTTCTGATAATTGTTAGCACGAATGATATTTCAATCAAACTGATAAACTTTTCTATTTTGAAGTATATGCATAGGAGTTAATTAGCCAATAAATGTAATGAAAAAGGAATGTCCACATAAGTGGAAAGGAGCATAACTCGGTTAAACGAACCAAACGAACCATACATTCCTTTGTACAAACAATCTTTTCACATTTCATCAAATTATATTTTGTTAACTAAATAACCGAAAAAAATGTAAACATGTGTCGCGTAGTGCATACGATATGACAGCAATATTAAGTACTTGCTACCAGCATACGCATAGGAACGTTTCTGAATACAAATAAGGCTCTTGTTGTTATTAAGGAAAACAAAACGGTTTAAACAGATATACTATATGTATTGTGCGATGATTGAAATATAAATTATTGTGCAACCGAATTATGATATATATTTCAGATGATCAAATACCGGTAGTCGTCAAAAACTCCAGCAAGATGTAAGAAGACCTTCCCGTTCCTTCTTTGGAGCCGGTCGTTTTGGGATTGGGATGGAAGTTCTCCATCTGACTCTGCTAAACAAAGATGTTTAATATTAGGTATGTAACATTGTATTGTGGTCTTCCACAAAAAAAATCAAATTATTTAAGAGAAAACTTGCCTAACCCCGGGAGTCATCAGTTTTATATAGATCTATGTAATAATCATTTCTCAAACAACAAAGCTCAAGCCTTTCATATTTGGTACTTGGTGACATACACATTCTTTTCAAATCATTCACCTTAGGTCAACCTGGCTACGCCTCTGTGGTCACCAGTTTTACATTTGTTCAAACATATATGTATTTTTTCGTTTTCTGGATAGAACAAGTACTCAGTGTCTTTGTGGCGATCTATGGAACGCTCCACAATTGAAATGGAGCTCGTGACCTCCCAGTCGCTAAGCGGACACCATGTACACTAAGTCACAGGCCAATTGTTTGTATTGTTTTTTCGGTTTTCAATTGACTATATATATATATATATATATATATATATATATATATATATAACAAGAAATATCTTTAAAAAAGATATACGGCGTTGATTGTGGTTGCAGCTAATGAAAGGTAAAGACTTCAATGAATGAGATCAAAGATAGCGAATGTCTTTTTCTATGCAGTTCTTAGCTGCAGCAAACGCAGTACGGGATGATACGCGTAGTTTTCGCGGCTTATTTTACATTATTACATATTGCTGGTCATGAACGTATAGATACAAAACAGAAAACCAAAAGAAGAATGGAAGTGAAATTAAAACATATGAGTCAATCGGCCACACGCGAAGTATCCGTACATATTTTAAATATTTATACGCGCGTTCTTCGAACAAACCTGTTTTAGTGGTTTGTCTGGCGTTGCTATTTGATTCGATTATTAACAGTATCGAGAATCATTGCGCTCATGCTTAATTCATTAGTCAATATGATGGCATAATTCTTGTTAAATTAATTAAAAGTAATATTTATCATGGCATTGTTGTAAAACACATTAAGAATCTATTATTGACATACCATATGATATCGCTGGATATCTTCATTTAACATCTGTCTGGTCTAAAGAAAATTCCAGTTAACCTAGTTCACGCTATAGCATCTTTATTATGTAACGATTATTTTCCTGGCCGCGAACTCCGATCAGCACATAGGGTAGAGACGCAGCGATGACCTGTATGTAAACTCTGACATTCACACACAGTGGCCGCAAATTGACCCGATATACCTCGCGAGTTGAAATGCAATGCATTAAAGTGAGTCTTCGCTTCCACTGCTCTCTATACTTTAACATGTTAACATGTTGACAGGAATATGGAAGTTAGTACTAAATATGAGAACATGGCCTTTAAGTGCAAAAGTTCTCGCGCTGAAAATCTTCTGAAAATAAAAGGTGGACGCAGAAACTGTATTGATGTCGAGATTGAGTGTAAAACTGTTCTATCTATTAAGCCTTTTCATTAGATATAAAATTGTTTCATGCTGAACACGCAGTAAAACAGTGTTACAAAGACGCGGACATGTTTCCAATGTTCTGGTCGTATTCTCAAATCAGCCAATGCAGTCAATGAAGTGTATTCATCTGTACTTGGCCGCGGGAAGTTTTATTTGAATTCTATTGGACGCTAACAAAGGTCAGGCTAAGGTGAAAAACTGGCTTAATACAGCTTACGCCGAAAAACACATTTTTAAACCATCTAGTCTGAAACGAAAAACATGTGGTTTTCATATTAACTGTACAGCATCATCTAGAGGTCATCTACTAAGTTGTTAGAGTAATGCCCCTGGCGTAAAGAGTTGCCTCGCTCCGATGTCAATCGTTTTACCTTGATTTATAGAAGAAAAACTCATAACAATCTGACTGTCTGTCAAACAAAAAATCCAATGGCTTTAATATTTCGTAGGCATCATATAAAGGTCCTTTACATTTTTTTACATATCATTCTCCCGGTGTCAAAGCTTACCTAGCCCCATAGGTAAAAAGTTCCAGATGTGTAATATTAGGTATTAAACATCGGCAAGTGGTCCTCTACAAATTTTATTTCAAATTATGCCTTATGTGGTGCACATTTGTAACACTGTGCGATGGCGTAAAATCTTTTATATAAACAAACAAAGCACGGGATGTTAAAAAAAGGTCCACGTCTTCAAAGAAAGCTCACGAATTAAGACTTATATATGCAAATAACATGACATGCCGACCGTCATTCTGCCTAACTGTTCTATGCTTTTCCACCTTACACATAACTAAGTACCGCTCATTGGGTCATTGTCGACCTGAAATGGCCCACAAGTCACCCGGGGGTTACCGGAAGCCGATTCATGTCACACTGGGATGACTTCAAGCCGACGCTAGTCACCCCCGGGTGACTAGAATCGGCTTCATGCCATCCCAGAGTGACATGAATCGGCTTCTAGTCACCCGTGCATTTTTTTTATCAAACGGCACCGCATCCAGGTATCTAATATGGGCTAAAAATCCAGGTATCTCATATAGGCTATTGTGGCCTTTTGAATATATTATATACTTTTTTTAAACAAAATATACACAAATTCCTTCGCATATGAACGACCAAATCATGTATATTTTGTTGAAAAAAAGTAAAGTTGTTGCCGATATTGACTTTATGCTGATTTCGAGGGTGACTAGAATCGGCTTGAAGTAACCCCCGGGTGACAAGAATCGGCTTCATGTCACCCTTGGACGACTACACTCGTCTTCATATCGGCTTCTAGTCAGTCCCGGGTGACTTCTGGACCATTTCAGGTCGACAATGACCCATTGAGCGAAATTACCCTTTCCCCTTTCCGATGATCCATTATCTGTTTGTTTATTTATTCCATGTTGTTTGCTCCCGTAAACTAAAAATGAGGTATTCTCTATTTGGTGTGGAATACCAACTACCAAGTCTTCTGTCATCCGGGTCGTTTTGATATTTTATAAAACGTTTGTTCGTTCACATAAGCATAAGGTAATCCATCCAAAGAAACAGTATTAACAATCCCAACGTAAATGTGTGTTCTTGTTTTTCATTAATGCCAATATATGTAGTCGGTATTTGCATATTATTCAATATTTTGCACTGTTATTTTTGAAAATAATATGTTTAAGGTATTGTGACCGTACAATTAGAAAAAAAGTATTTGCCAGAATTACACAAACCTTGTTTGCACATAATTTTTTGTGTTAAACAGATGGTTTTTGCAAAACAATGTGTTTTAAAATACTCAATGGCATTTGTGTTATACATGTATACTATTTAATACAAATTTAAAGTGGTATTGTGGGCGTATAACAGTTAATAGGTGTCTATCGCAACCGTTCTTCATTTTTGGTGTTTTCACTTCATATACACTTATATTTGTTAATGCAGCATCAAAATACTAAATCAATATCCCGGAAAGAGAAAAATAATGCATTTGAATATCAACCGTACTTTCGTTTGACAACTGATCACGCATGTACAATGTGAATATAAATTTAGTTTTAGTGCAGATTCGTTTATACGACACAAAGAAACAATTTTGTTTTACGGATCATTTCGGCTTAAAGGACTGGGTGGGTCACGTAAAATATCGAATATAAATATATTTTTATAAACAACTGATAGCAAGATGAGTTGCAGATAATTGGTCAGTAACCACATTTTAACTTACTATTTTAGCCTGTTAATTTTTTTCAGCTCAATTCAACAGTGAAAAATGCCCATAATATCACTTTAAAAATGATTATGAAAAGTAATATGGTTTACTTCCATTCTTCAGATTTATTCTTCGGAACATTAACATTTAATTAGAAGACTAATTCCACTTCCAAAGATTAGTCTAAGATCATTCTGAAAAATGGAAACAAAATTACACGTTTTATAATTATTTCGACTCATACGTAGTGTGCATTTGAATGCAAAACCACGCTCTCAACAAAGTTAACCACGGTAACCATGTCCATCTTTCTTAAGATCTTTAGTTTTGTGAGATCCATTTACAAGTCATGGAAATAACAGTCTTGGAAGACATCAAAGACTTGCAGTTAAATTTGATACGTATTACGAGTACATGCTTAATCGTTTACGTCTGACAAGTAAGTAAGGCCTGCAGTATTTGATACCATTAAATATACAATACGAGTGCGATCCTTGTACGATGAGATACTTTAATAACGTTTTTGCAGTAAATTATAAATGTTCAAGCAAATTCTAACAACATTTCAAACGTTCTCAGCGAATTTGGCGCCTTTTTGTATTGCGCATAGACTTTATTTAAGGTGAATGCGTACACCATTGTAACTACCATATGATCGAAAACAGGGTGAATATCCAACAGTCATCAATCGTCAGTTGGAGTGCACTCTAGAGATATGTTTGCATTCTAACAGCTTTCTAAACTTTCCTGATATGTATCACCTTCGTTTGAACGACCCTTAATGTACAAAATCATTCCAATAAAATGTCAAACGCATTTGACAAGTCTATGTATTCAAACAGCATTTTAATAAAACCAATTTTTTTTCTCTCGAAAGAGGAACTCATTTTTATGTTTTTCATTCCGATTGATCTCGTCTATTTGATTTATGTTTTTTTAATACAAGTAAGGGGTAAATGGAATGTTGAAATTACTTTATCATTTCTTGTTACTAGCAATTCTTCTCGTATTTAAATACCTGTATGTCTACAGATTTCTTGCAAGTAACTGACGTAACTTGAACATCAAAATACTGCAATTAATACTGCAACTGTTAATTAACCCATTTATGAAAACAAACAAGTATAAACTGTAATAAAAGTAACATATCTTAGTGGTATGATACTGGATTATGCCGGAGAAGCCTCATTTCAATACAAACAAGATATACGATGTGCACAAGTGGGTGCATACAATCAAACAAGCATGATAAAAGTACACACTAGCAGCTAGTCCTGTATAAAGACTTTTCAAACTAGTTTCAAACAGTTTCTTTGTAGTTCAAACGGTTTCAGAGTTTATAAAGCGTTTTCAAAATCCATATACTTGTTTGTAAATGTGCGATCAGTTTTGCTTTTGCACTGAAGGGAATTCTTTAATTAATTCCCTATCGATCGCAATGTCCATTAAGTGCACTTTGGTCTATCTCTGTCTATTCAAAAAGCATATTTGTCTTACTTGTACGCCCATGCTTATGACTAATGGCACGTAATATGTTTATCAGAATAAATTCCTTTTTTAAAACATTTACTGTGGTAATTGTTTTGAAACAAAACGTGTAAATAAAATCTTTTTGATGGTAGAAAGTTGTATGACCACTCTTTGAAAATTGAACGCACCTCTTAGCCCTTGCGTCTTCTTTTGGACACAGATACAATTATTAACCAAAATATTATTTCATATTTTGCATCCAAAAGAGAAAATAATGGTTGTTTGACATATTGAAATGAAAAATGTAATGGCTTCAAAGATAAAAAGTAGTTTCAATTAAAAGAAAAATAATATATCTTCTATGTATAAAATGTCAATTGTTTGCACCTAGATTTTACATGGTTGATACCGATACATTTAATATGATGATACCCATAAGGCCATTTGTTAAGAGTCAATTTCATTGTTATAAAACCCTGTAATCAATAAGGCTTCATAATGTTTTTAATTATCTCGTATATGCCGACGATACACCCCATTAAATTGTTATTATTAGCCGATAATGAACGCCTTATCGAGAAACATATACTATTGTATGTAAATAAATTAATATAAAGAAACTCAGTAGATTAAGATTCTTAAATTGAACCTCACATAATGATAGTTGAGACTTTTGATCCTTGTAAAGAATATTACATGTTTACATTTAAACCGTTGTGTGCCCAGATTTTCCCAGCATACTTAATTATAAAGTAGCGTTTGAAACTTATCAGGTGCAGCAAGTTATTATGCGAAGAAATATCAGTTATAATTGCAACAACAATTAAGCTTGGTTTCTGTTGCAAAATAAGGTAAAGATCTTCTCTGAAATCACAACAACTACTACTCCTGCTAGCACTAGTATTTCTTCTACTACTTCTACGTCGAATATCATAAAAGCACCAATAAAAGAGGTAACGGTCCAGGTGCCTTATTGATTATTTTCAAGTTGTTTTAATACAGTCAATGTGTTTATTGTTATTGATTTGTTTCCTCAAAGATGATGAAGTTTGAAAAAAAGCTTTATTTTTAAAATAACACATTATTATCGAATCTACATATCATATTACTATTTACAAAAAAATTGATGTCATACTAAAATGTAAGACTGCGCTATTGCCTTTTAATAAAGCCTGTCAACACGTCTACGAAAATGTTTCCGGAGTAAATCGTCAAAACAAGATTTTACGTTTACAAAAAAACAGAAAAGCTTGCAGGTATGTTTTTTCAAAGGTATTGTGCCGTTTGTAAGTGTCAATATTGCCAGTAAAGATTAACCCATGTTGATCGTTAAACGGTGCCAAAATGATTTTCTTCAAATTTTGGAAATGATACATATTTCTCATTTTAAGTAGGTATTTAGATCAATGACATTATCAGCTCTACCTGATTTATATTTAAAGATTAACTACCAGAAGGGTCTTTTGACTGTTATCTGGACTTCAACGAATATGAAGAAAGGGTAAATATAACATTGTTTAAAAGAGTTTATACTTACTTCTGAATGCGTATTATAAAATGGTCATATTATGTCACAGTTGTTGTCGTATGTCTCTTTCTATAGTTTTTAAACGTTGATTCAGAAAAGAACTACCACAAATTGTGTTCAGTTTTTCTAAACGTGCCTAGGGATGAAGTGCTCAATCTAAGCTATCGTGATCACCCTATGTCTAAATCACCAGGTAAAATCGTATACAAAACTGTTACTACTATAGATGTCGCGTCCAAGAGTCATTGTTAATGACATTAGGTCAACATGTTTATTCAAAAAGCATCTAGGCCGATTTTGAATCTGGGTCACGTGTGTCAACAAACTAAATCACCAAGTTAATATTCAAAAGACCTAGTTATCACTCCAGCGGCCACCTTTCTGATTTAATCTTGCTGAAACTATGTCATAATGTTAACTTTTTATTGTGCTGTGATTTACATGTTTCAATTCCTCAAAGGTAAATCCCCTCTTAGAGACCAACAGTCAAATTAGGCAATAAACAGCTTGTGTTTGACATAAGCGAAATTTGGAGACAAAAATATAATGGACCGTACTCTTAAACTACTTGTCCTGTTCCTTTAAGGATATCCTTATGTTCTCTTACCTTCATGTCTTTAACGGTGTCGGTGTCCGTAAGCACAGGTCAGCTCCTAAGGTACATAATGGTCCTCTTATTTCATGTTTATACTCGATACAACATCATATTTTTAACGGTTTTATGTAAGAACTTTGACTTTAAAATAAACATTTAAAAACAATATTTTTGTAATATTTACCCATGAAAGTTTCTGTATAATCAACATACGGTGGTCAGTTAATATGTTGTTTGAGTAAAGATTTCTTTTTAAATTTAACAAACGTTGTTTGCATAAAATGTTTGCGTCCTTATAACACCTTTTGATATACGTTCGATTTCATCAATAATTATAAAGACGCCAGTATAGCATGTTATGTTAGCTTATTGTATATGATTATTGTAAATATCGACTACATTATAGGATTAATTAAGCTTCAAGCGGAATGTACACTGCATTGTACCATTACAAGTTGCAAACAATTTAGTAATTAAATTGCAATTATATTATTTTATTTTATTTTATCTACATGTGTGAACAAGTATCATGAGAGTAAATACAATATTGTATCATTTGAATTGAAATCTATATAAAAATATTTCATGATGCCTTTATCACATTTAGAGTTATATTTCATGAATGATTTATATGAGAGATCATATTACAAAACAGACAAAATAGACACCCATTAACTATTGAAAGTGTAATCGTATTAACATGCGTACATGTATAATGCTTCCAATCGACCTTTATGCAATTAATGGGTGGTGTCAATACAACTGTATGGGGAGCTTTGTATGCAACCGAAAGCATGCATTCAACATTGATGTTCCTCATAAATGATTCTTGGAAACTCCTGAAACTATCAGCGTTTAATCATCGTTTAATAATATTGAAAAGCTATGTAAAGTTTTTTCGGAACTTATATTAAAACAGTTATTAAAATTATAAATAACATTATTTTGCTGTATAAAACAATACCGCAACAGGAATGTTCAATAAAGTTTATTGATTCTTTATTTACTAGGCATACTGATATTTTCTTTGCAAATTGTGGCTGTTCTAAATTATTATTTGTGCACAAAATATGTTGACACACGAACACCCAACTTAAGGCAAAATAGTTAATATTGGTTATATTGCATTGGAAATTGTGGGTTGATACACGGAATTAATTCTAGTTTCAGCGGATTGTATCAGCCGGTCGAGAAACGTACACACGCCTCACAGGTAAATGTTACGTGTGCTAAATGTTCATTAGTATTCATATGATGATTTGCAGTTATTATGTGTATGACCAGATGTCCAGATAAGATGCGTATTTGCGTAAAATACTCATGGAAAATTTCCAAATACGCATGAATTATACTTTTGATAAGTGAAAAAAATCATACAAATTGGCATACGCATTTTGTGCAATTATGCCCAAATTCGGATTATTTGATCAGCCATTATAAAATGCATGTTTATGTAAACAAGAGTAGATGTTCTTTATTATTAATACATGTTTTCTGCATGTTCTTGTATAACAATTTATAAAATACAAAATCAAAGACTTTTGCGGAAATATTTGAGATACTCCCGCAAGTCATTGATTTTGTATTTTACTCATCACCTAAAAAAGTAATGAGTGAAATACTCTTTATCTTAAAAAATTATCTGGAGCTCTGTGTATGACATATAGTAACAAGATAAGTATTGATGCAAAGCATCAAAGGGCGTCGGGAATTTCAGTGTAAAAGGCACTCAATGAAGATACATAGGACGATTTTTTTCTACTGTAAATATTAATAAATTGGCCGGTTATTTTAAACAAAATAGAAAAAAGATACTGGTATAACCATTATCTATGATTTTGTGTTATAACACCCAAATAACCATTATTAATGATGTTGTGTTATAACTACCAAATAACCATTATCTATGATTGTGTGTTGTAACCCCCAAATATTTCATAGTTCATTTTATTTACATTGGTTTCCTTTTTTTACTGGCGTCCGTGTGCAGTTTTCATTAATGGAACAGAACTGTGTAGGTTTTAAAAAATGTGCTTCATCTTGTAAGCGTAATTTCATATTTTTCTCAACTTCAAGGGGAGATGATTCTGAACTTATTCTTACGTTGCTCATTTACGATAGGGGTTGAGTACTCACTGATATAAAAACACTGTAAAAGTTTTAATGTGTTTACGAATCCCTCCACCCTCACACACATATATTTCATGGCATAATAAAAACAAAAAATGGTTACAATAAAACAGCATAGTTATTTAAACTAAAATGTCTACATCAAAACAAAAAGTTAACATAGAACACAAATAAAATAATTTGATTCTTCTGGAGCCTCTCACATGTGAAGCGAGCGTGTGACCACTACACTACGGAACCGTTTGAAAAATCACCTTCTAAACTAAGATATGAATAAGCTATTAATAGTCGGTTTAAATGTAAACCCGGAAGTTTAAACGCTGGATAGTGAGCGTGGTCAAAGGTCCATACCAAAGGGTCCATACCACTGGCAAGATACGGGTCAGGCCCGCGGCCTTCTATATGTGGTTCTTAAAAAACCTGTAGGAGCACTTGAAAGTAATGAGACTGGGGTGCTGTGATGGTGCTCCTCATTGATAAGCGGCTGCTTCCTTTATCAAGACTCATTATTACAATTAATAATACGTGTCGCGCTTCGCGCTCAATAGCGCCTTTATTAGTAACTAGGTGGTTGCTAGGATATTGGAACAAAGACGTTTTGTTAACTCATAGATATGAGTAAATTTATTATTCTCTATTCTTAAAATACTATTAGATACTCATCATCAATATCATCCATATCATCATCATATTTTCAACATCATTATCATTATCATACAAATAATAACCCAAAGACAAATAGGAGTGACTGCTTGTATTTGACAGGATTTTTGACATATAAATGCAAAAAAAAATTCTTCTGACTCTCATATGTGTTCCATGTGCCACCGCTCAGTTGAGGAGTCTCGAGACGATTGTAAACGGTGTAATATTTTTGTTCATATGTCTAAAGAACTGAAACGATACTATTTCAATGATGTAGGGCATGTCATTATAAATACTTAACGTGCACATGTGTTGCATGTAAAAAAAAGTGCAAATTTATTCATAACAATTCGACGGCAAGTATATACCTTTAATCAAGAGTTACTGTTTGACTAAACTGATCCCCGCCGATGCCCAAAGTGCATACAGGACGCCCCCAATGCCCATCGATCACGTTAAGTTGCTAAAATATTATAAATGTACAAATGTGAAACATTAATTTGTTTAAAGAAGCTGCTATTATCTGAAAGATTCATCCACCACCACCAATCAAGAGAAGTGTACATGACTTCACGTACACCCCATACAATAATCGGTAGTAATAAACGATTCAGGTAAAACCGCGAGCGGGATACGCAACCCTACTGCCATTTTAAGCATCACGTACACACCCCGGACATCAACAAGAAACAAACAAATTATTCAAGCCATAAAATCCATAAACATTTAAAAATAATGTTGATAAATCATAAGTATTCCTTGTAATATATATATATATATATATATATATATATGACGATAAAGCTACATTTAACCGACTTCAACACAACACCAGTCACACCGAAACGAAAAAATTAAGTACTCCTAAAATTAAGAATACCTTTTTAAAATTAAACGTTCATAACGTAAGAAAACAAAAAATGATAACACGGACATTTAAACATACCAAGATTTCAATTAATATGCAGGAAGTACTATCTCCAGGAAGTGAGATTCTCAAATATGAAACACATAACTTGAAAATTCACATTAAAAACACAATATGAAGCAAAAGATGAAACAAAATAATCAAGAAAACTTAGCTGCTTCAAACTGAAATTTAAATACACTCATCGACTTTCTTGCTGAAGAAATCAGTTCGTGTTTAGATCCCATCTCACATGGACTAAAAAAACGAACTGAAAATAAACTCAATATCGACTTTTTTATTGCAAAATTATAAAAGTAAAAATAATGTAACCAATTATTTAGATATACACATGTCCATTAAGGGCGGGCGGGCGGGCGGGCGGGCGGGGCTATCACTCCTTCGTTTTCCTTTTCCATTACTTTTGCCTGTCAAATACACCCTCGAATGGCGACTCAATAGATTTGCAAATTATATATACCAAAACACGAAAAACTCGTGCGCTTTCGCGCTTAATCTTAAACACAAAACCCGTGCAATTTTCGCGCTAAACCATTACCATAATCTCTCTTCTTAATAACATGTATAACACCATAATATACCGTATTTATCAAACCGAGAATAATTTCATTTTTTTACAAAACCAGAAAGTTCCGGTTCGCGTATTTGCCCAGTCCCTGTGATCTTTCCCCTGTGATCAGTTAATTCAAACAATTAGCTTTGCATTTTTGGCAATAAATGTTGAAGTAAATGTAATAGGCACAAATGCAGTACTTATTTACACTAATTTACAACAAAAACACCACTATGCAAGATATTCTGACAACAAAAATATATAAATTGATCCGTAAAATAACTTCTCCTCCCATAAGCGAAATAAAAACGTATTATATACTAGTTGCCGCACTCCAGTGCGACGCCAATTACATCAAATTGTTCTTCCGTCTTTCCGCCCGTCCTTCCATCTGTCTCGCATTTTGTGCGGAGCATAACTCAGGCAGTTTTATAGGGATTGAAATATAATTAAACATAAGGATTGAGGGTTTTAAAGAGAAGTGCAAATCTAAAAACAATAACGTTGTCTTCCGACAGACTATCCGAAAACCGCCGGTATGAAGGACAGGACCAATGCATTTTGACCGGGTGAGAAGTTTTATCTTCTACCTTTAAAACATGTTCATTATTTTAAGTATTTAGTTGACAGCGATGGTCCCTTTTAAGCGACCTTGATCAGCCTAGTACCCTTACTCCTGGTACAAGGAGCATAACCTATATAAAAATACCCATTCAACCTTACATTGTCTCCCTTTTACTTCATATCAAAGCATCCCCTTTCCGCTGTCCATCCTTCTCTTCATATTTGTATCACTTTTATGCAATGTTCTTTATTATAACATGTACATACATACGCTCTGCATGGTAAAAATCAAACAAATTTGTCATTACCTTAATAATAATCATGGAAGTTGTATGAAAGAAGAATATTTTACATTATTTTTTATGAAAAAAAAAACACTATCATGTGTAGCTCCCCTTAGCGTAACGTACTTATTATATTTGTATCGTCTTTTTTCATTCGTAGTTCGTCGTCCGTCTTCAAAATTTGCACTGGCAGCACTATTGAGGCCGAAACAAGGTAAATAGCTTTAACTAAAAAAGAGAGCTTGAGAAAACTCTATTTTCTATTTGTATTGTCCAATTTTTTAAAACCCGGTCAGAACATTTGTTCCGATTATTCATGCCTGTTGAGTCGTGGGTAGTTTTCATAAAGTTACTACATCACAAATATTTTATAAACATTTGACTATGAATCGTTTTAAACTTTATTATTAACCTTTGGTCTTTATATTTATTGCTTTTTTTCAATTGTTTATTCTATGTTATAATAATAAATAATCGATTGATATTGTCAAACCGCCATCTTGGAAATATTTTCTTGTTGAGCCATGTATTCTGATTAATAAATAAACTAGTTTGTGTTTCTTAGGTTCGCTATATGAACAATACATAAAAGATGATTTATTTTATAAGAACGTATTGAGTTCTGATGAAATACAATAATGATCTGTTATTGTAACATTCTTTCATCAGCCAAACCATGGTGACTGTGTCAAACCCTTTTTCTGTAACGACTGCATCATGTGGAAACGTTCTATCGTGTGATTTCATGCGATCTATATAACTACGACTCATAAAGAACCCACGACTCAACAAGAACCTACCATATATCTAAGCTGGGTCTGAAAAAGGGTCATGTGAGTTTTAAAACAAGGTTACTAGGTCAAAGAAAATTGAAACCTTGTGAACACTCTTGAGGCCACATTGTTGCCACATTGTAACGAAACGGAGTCAAATCATTAATTTCTTTGATATATAGGCCGATGTCGAAACTCGGGTGCTGTTGGGTTACAAAATAGGTCAAATTAAAGAAATTAATAACCCAATCATACTGAAACTTGTTCCGATGATTTCACAAATATATCTCGGCCGAATTTAAAACTAGGGCATGCGGGGTCATTAACGAGGTGTGTGCTAAAAGTTTTATGTCTATATATTGTTACATCGTTATTGTATTGTTTTACACTATCTTTCCAAAATATCAAATTATTATTTTTAAATGTGTGTACACTGATATATACAGTATATTTTCAATTGTTATTAATGATGATTATTTGTAATAGATAAAAATGTAATTACTAAACGATGTACAATTGTCGATGTGTTTACCTATTCGTCATCAAACTTGCTTATAACAACAGGTGTTCTTATGACTATCGACAAAAGTAATAAAAAGGTGTGGCCCAGTGAATACATGGCTGCAATTCAGTTTTCCTAAAATGACTAAAGCGAAATATTGTAAACACTCAATAAGTCACATGTTTACGCAAGAATCATGAAACTTCCTGAGCTCATACATGTATGTTCTCATGAAATGTCGGCTGCGTTTAAAATTGGTTCCGTTCTATTATGATCAAGGCCACCAAGACAGTGTTACTTATTGTGTCGATAGTGAAATATTGTAATTTGATGGAATTCGCTCAGCATAAGAGTTCAAATAACATCCCGACCAAGTTAGAAAATTCCTCCAATTCATTTAAATACATTGATTCAATGGCATGCATTTTCTTCAAATTAATACAAATAATATTTCTGAACAATATTTGCTTAGAATACTAAATAGAGTTTCAGGTGAGCGCCTCATGGTCATTCGACTCCCTTGTTTAATATTATTTTACACAGTCAATATACACATATTGGCTAGAGATCCTCAAACTTCACAAGAGTTATATTCTGACTTCAAAAATTGTTTCTCAGTGTTATGGTGTTAAATTTATTTATTTGATTGTAGTTTACTGTTTGGGTGGAATCTGTTGTTTTATTTAAGCTCACATAATCACATGTTGAACTTGTGTGGTCGCCTTTTGTCATGTGTCGCAGCGTCGTGCGTCGTCTTAATACACATTGTAAACGAACTATAGGCCGCACTTGTTACCCAATCCTTCTGAAACGTGGTAAAAACATAAGTCAAAAATATATTTGCGAAGTTTGAAAATCAACTAGACCAATATATCAAATAAAACAAATATCTTGTGAAAAATCTCGAGCCCATACTTATTTCCCGATCTTCATGAAACTTGGTCACAGCTTGTGTTTCAATAAGTTTTCAACCGAGTTCGAAACTGGTTTGCGTTGGATCAAAGACTAGTCCACAAGCTGACAGTAAATTAAAACCTTGTGGACAAACCAGAGTCCACATTTTACCTACTTTTCGTGCAACTTAGTGCGAGAGGATTCCTTATCATTTTTCGATCCCGTTTGACACTGGATCATGTGGGGGTCAAACTTTGCCACTTTGTCAAAATAAAGTAAAAACAAACTGAGCAATATTGGTGCAATATTGTATTGCCCGACATACATGTATCTTGTTTAAAACATTTTGCGTTTGAAACTGGCTTATGAAGGGTCATAAACTATGCCACTTGGTCATATTCAAGTATATGCTTGTGAACTCACTAGAACAAACAATTACTGCCAAACGTTTACAACATCTTCATTTAACTTGGTTATAACATTGGTCAAAGTAATTTCTCGTGAATGTTTAAAGCTGGGTCTCATGGGGTAAAAGCTAGTTCACCAGGTCACATTTACTAAAGAACTTGTGAACAATATTTATTCCCAATCTTCGTGGAATATTGTAAGAACATTTGCGCAAATAAAATTTCCCAATAGTTCGAAAATGAGATACGTGGGATCTAAAGCTGGCATTGTTATATGGACATTTATTATTTGCAAAATCTTTATACAAATTGATCAGAACATTTGTCCCAATTAAACCCGCGGTAAAAACATGGTCACTTGAGGTCACAAAAATGTGTTAAGGTCAAACAAAAAACACTCTAGGTATCAAAAACTAGGTCACTTTGGTAAATGAAAGAAAAGCATATGAACACTCTAGATGCCACAAATATATCCCAATATTTTTTTAAACTGTGACCTTTGTACATGTGCCCTTATTATATCTTATATGAGTTTTTGAATTGTTCATGTGGAATCACAATCTTGTGTACGATGTCAAGTAACAACAAGCTTGTTTACACTCTAGTAGACTCTTTTGTTTTAGCAATCTTCATGAAACTTGCTCGATTGTTCTAATTATTAATCCGACGAATGAGATATGGACCCTGTCCTTTTTTTAACTTGGACGTCTTAAGGCGTGGTAGTTTTCAATATGTGGATCTAATAAAACTTACTTTACCGAGAATTAAATTTTCAAATTGTATGATAAGCATTGAGTAACAAAAAGGGGGACAATACGATACAACACTGCATTTACTACTGTAAATTGACGCCATTTTTTTCTTTTCCATGATGTTATGATATTGCAATGTAGCCACTATTTCTTAGAGTGGTTGTCCGCTCAGATCTGTTACGATGTAACTGCAGTTGCAGAAGCAGTAAATAGAAACGATTTTGCCGGGAGCATGATTAACGTAGCGATATACGATAATTACTAAATTATGTAAACATTAAACGAACGTTTTCTAAATACAGTATAACTGTTTGACTACATCATGTATGGCTGTTGTTTTTTTTATCGAAAATCGTGACTCAAATTAGAATTTATGAATGACTTAATTGTCGCGTCTGTTCAAATTAAACAACAGAACATGAACTAACGTTGTATTAATCACAACGAGTATTGATGGTCACCTTTTGTCCATCATGCGCTATGCGTCTTCACCCGTCAATATATACCTTGTAGACTGTCTGGAGGCCATATCTATTACCTTATTCACTTATGCGTTATGAATTTATGTAAAAACTCTTATGATTTCTCTGCAGAATTCTGAACTGGGTTGTGTGGGATTAAAAACTATGTCAATAGTTAAAATTAAAGAAACAAGCTTGTAAAAACTCTTTATCTAAAGGTGTTGCCTAATCATCAGTAACCTTGATCAGAACATTTGTTTGTTGGTGACAGTGTTACCTTAGATATATGGGGCTTTCAACAGTGCAGAAGGTAGTTGCTGTGGAATAGCCTAATGAAAAGATACATAACAAAAGTGAAATTAACAGTGTTACGGTTTGTTCGTATGATCGAGATTAGACGATATTTAACTAAATATAAGTATCCTGGTACAACCCGTTTTCGACCGCTTAAGACTTTTTTTTAGAAAACCGCTTACATCAATGAAGAGATACATATTTAACTTTAATGACCATGAACTTGATACGCAAAACAAAGAATAAACACATATTTTTTTATAGACTTACCTGTTTGTTATATCTTTTCATTTCACACTTCTTTTATCAAGCCAAAATCGGCCATTTTTATTTTCATCCAACCTGTTTTCGACCACTTTCAGATAATTCAAGTTTTTCCAACTATACTGCACAACAAAAGTTAGTACACAAATAAAATCGTTTTAAAGTGCTTTAAACGACAGTAAATATAATCTCAAGTAATTTACACGGCAATAAACTGTTTTATTTTGAACATATTTACAGTACGTGTTTAATGTTATATTCATGTTAATTGGTTGAGCACTGGGGGCACAAGAAGTTGTCTCCCCTTCTGATAACTCTGATAGCTGTGCAGAAAGACAGGTGGACCCAGCCAGAACACTTGTCACACTGTCCCCATTTCACAATAACAATGTATGGCCTCTTACTTAGGTCAGGGCTTAACTTTTTTCAATGCATTTCTCAGAGTATGTTATATCTTCGTCAGAACTACATGTATCACTTTCATTCACTGTTCTTATTACCTTAGGTTTTTTGGCACAACCAGATACACTTGGTTTCGGATTGGTATTTTCTTAATTTGCATCTTTTGAACGTCTGTTACTTTGATTATGTTTATATGTCTGAATTTTGTTAAGGACTTCAGTTTCAGTAACAGCTTGTCCACCTACAACTTTGCCAAGTGTGTTTCTTTGTTTTTTTGCTGTGTCCACATTTTGCAAAAGCTTGCCCCCACGCTCCTGTCAAAACTGTTCTGCCTTTTCATTATTCTCCAACGGCTCAGACTCTTTACTACAAGCATCACCTGCAGCTGTAACGTGGAAACATGTTGATGGGGCCACTTGGTGATCAGATATCACATTTTTGTTGAATGGGTAAACACCACTCTTACGGAATGAAGCTTGAATGTTGGTAGCTGTGAGTGTTGAGCTGTGCACTTTACAAGCTAAACTGGCAACATCGTATCTGGATAGTGTACGACCCCCAGATGCTCTTAAGTTGCTGTGTAGAGCTGCGTTCCAAGCAACCTCGAAGGGTCCAAAGCAGCTGACATCTAGGGGTTGTAATAGATGGCTGCAATGAGGGGGTAATACAAAGAGGATAATATGTTCCTGTTTAGCCCAATGTATTAGGTCGTCCAGTGAAATGTGACTACTATGGCCATCATAAAGTATCAGGACTGGTTCATCTTGTGATCGTGGAGGTAAGTATTGTAAGACATGCTCTTTCAAATAATCAGAGAGCACCTCTGTATTAGACCATCCTGTTGGAAAACAGTTCCATTAGTACAAGGTGTCACACCATCTAACAGACTTGGCTGCGTTCTCTGACCTGGAAAAAACAAAGTAAGGAGGTACTTGCTGACCTACCCTATTTACACAACCAATGACAGTTACAGTTTTATCTTTATTTTGCTACCTGTCACAGCAGGAGTTGTGCCATGCTTTGATGAGACAATTTTTTGTGGTTTGTGTTCTAGACTGAGCCCTTCTCATCAATATTGTACAACCGATGGGGTTTTGACAAGAGATCATACTTGACAAGAATCTCATGTAGTTTGTCGAAATATCGATCAACAGCATCTCTTGTAGCACATCTTGCACGGGCTATATCAATGCTTCTAGGTTTTTTTCACTTTTAGTGCTGGCCACCGGTCCAAAAACTTGTACAGCCAACGATCAGTTAGAGGTTTATCTCTTGGTTTCAGGCCTAAGGTGAATGCATAGTCACTTGCAAGGTTAATAGTCTCGTGCCTGGTGTACCCAAAGCCTACTTCTCTCAAAGTTTGGATGTGACTTGCCAGTAAAGACTCTTGATCAAGTGTAAATAGTGGGTCAGGGCCTGGTTTTGCAGTGTCAATACTGATTCTCCCATGCAACCTGTCAATAAGGGTTGTTTTGGGGACATTGAAGTACAATGCTGCTTTTCTAATGGACATTTGATTGTCTTTTACAGTCATAAAGGCCCTTTGTAAGTAATCAAGGTCATAGGAGGTCTCGGGTCGTTTCGCCCTAAAACCTGTTCGCCTTAGGTCACTCTGAGTCGTTTCGCCCTGGGTCGTTTCGCCCTTACAAGTGGGTTGTTTCTCCCTCATTTTAGTTTGAATTACAATTAAAGCCGATTAATTAATACATACCAATTATCTTTAATTGAGTAATTAATTAAAGTACGTTGTATATAACATATTTGCACACATCTTACAAACACCTATATTACCCGTGAAATATACCGACCACAAGTGTGAAAGGGACGTTAATTATGACAACCGTATATTTAGATAATTAAAAAGAATATCTGATGTGTTACACGTAATTGTTATGTCTTGTTGCTGTTGTTAGACTATATAGAACGTTCTACATATTTTGGTGTGCAAATTATATGGTAATCATTAAAAGAAACAATACAGAAGATTGCCAGTTACGTGCTTCATATTATCCCCTTATAACCAAACATCGTTGTTAAAGTTCAAAAGGAGGTATGAATTCAGCTTGTGACAATCTAAAGATAAATCCTTCTGAACTGCTGTATATATAAAAACTAGGGCGAAACGACCCATGAATTAGGGAGAAACGACCTAGGACGAACGGGTATTAGGGCGAAACGATTCAATGGCGAACAGGTATTAGGGCGAAACGACCCGGATTCGTCATAGGATGACCTATAGGGGCCACGAACAGGATTAGTTTTCTGAAAATAGACCAATTATGTTCTATTTTAATATGTGCAATAGAATGAATATATAGCAATTATAATTCAATTAGTTGTTATAAAATGGTTTTCTGATAAGGTTCAGTGGTTATCAAAACACCTTACTAAATATGCGCAGTATACTACTACGACCAAACGACAATGTAGGTGGCCCTGGGGAAATATGTAAAACACCTTCGTTACGAGAGAGAAATAATCGGTCAAGTTAAAAGCGCGTGAAACCGTTCTAGAAGCTATATATAGTTAGGGATTAGTAAAAACTACGTAAAATGCAGCATTTCATATTAAATGGAAACAATTTTACCTGTCGGATCTCCATTTTACGTCATTTAAACCTGGATGACATTTCACCGACACTTGTACACAAAACTTGCGCGCGACGTCCGGAAACTCGCCTGTTTTACTTATGCATGAATAATTTACCGGGGCCGGTCGAAGACAGGAAGTCGTCGAATACGGGTTGTGACAGGATACTTACCGCACCTTTATAAAATCCAGTGGCATTTTGGTTGTGTTTTATTACATTTTCAATATTACAGTAAATATACGACATGTGAGGAACAAAGCTTTTTTGCTCATTTCAAATTGAAAAGAGAGTTAAAAAATTGCTTTTATGTTAAACAAATGGTTCATCTACAAAATTAGCAATTTATTATTTAAAGGCTTCCAATTACTTATCAGGGCTCAATCGTCTTATTGAAAAAAAATCAAAATCGAAGTGCAACACGTTTCGACTTGATTCATTTTCGCTTAATTGCCTTTTTATACAACTATATCTGATTTGTAATATATAAAAATATAAAAACAACAACAAGAAATTTGGAATACATGAAATTAAATTTCACATTCTGAAAACATACGTTAAATTGTTCCGTGTTATATATCAATTGTTAGACAAAGATGAAGTTTTAACTGATCTTTGCGTTAAATAACTTTTAACGCAACAGTATACGGTCAATACGATCGAACATTTTCTCAAGCTTGTGTTTATTAAGGAATGATTTGTTATAATTGCAAATTATATATTGTTTAAAAACGGTCAGTTGTATTTTGGGGGACATCTGAATTGATTGTCAATTAGCGATTTTATATGTTATAGCTATGCATTCGTATTTCTATTTACAAGTATATGTTCTGGGTCACGCGAGCTCCTTAAAATCGGTTTTGGCGACATGTTCAAACCGTTTTTCATATTTGGCGTTTAATCTTTGAGGATCTGTTTACGGTTGTTTTCTTTCTCCATGGAATGTGCGCTGGAGATGATTTCACCGATGACATTGTTGATGCGCAAAAGTGTTACGTGTTTTTATAAACGGCTTCTTTACGACAACCAGCATTCTGGTGGTTTTGAAACGGCGTCATTCCAATTGGCGAAGTCGATCGTGTTGAAACTTCCTTCGGAATAGTGTTTCCACTCTTTTCTTCACGCATCGCGTGCTGGAAGATATAGAAGTATACCAGATCCTCGAACTTGTCAAAACATTTGGCTGATTTGTTACTTTTTATTGAACGACAAGAACAGAAAGGGACATGCCAATTTTGTTCTTTTGCCATTTTGGGGGTAATTCAATGTTTTAATTATATCTTTAATCAAAAGCACGTCGTTTATCTTATTCTTTAACTGGCAATCAAAGATATTTTCCACTTATCGTTCATAACACCCATCAAATACCTTTATAAATAATTCCAAACACGCACGCCCTAATCGGCATCGCTAATCATCATCACAGATATGATTTATTGTACATGAGCTGTTATTTTCCGCGGATTATGGACCTGCATGGTGAATGGTCAATTAACTGATCGGGCAGAACTGCGAATTTAATAAAAACATTAGAGGCGCGAGTTAAGAGTTAAGAGCGGATCCGTGATAACACACAGTATAAGACGTCAGTGTTCGCAGATTCGACCCCCCCCCCCCCCCGGACAACCCTACTAGCCTACCTACTCGTCTTTTGCAAGAGATATTAAACCAATGTGTAGTGTGCTACGTGCTTTTAAATGGAATGGGCGTCTTATCTCGTTCTATCATCCTTATCCCGACTAACCAGTCTTTTGAAGGCAATGGCCATATAAAATATACGACTCAAATGTCCCTCTTTCAGGAGAGGAGACCGGTAATATTGCTTGTGGAAGCTCTGCACCGTCTACAACCAATTTTGCAGAGGGTCTCGATCGAATACAATGAACCCCTGGAACGTATGAGTACAAATTCCTTAATATCAACATATTGTGTGATAGCAGTCTTACATTTATGCGTTATTTTATCATTATTATATATTTATACATTATTCTACCATAATGCCATACTATTATAAAATATTACAAAGTATGCTGATATATACAGTATACACGTGTTATTATTCAGGATGAGAGGTAATGCAAACAAATATAAATTTTGATTTAAACGCATTTTCATAAACCATTTCCACGCTGGTAATGCGGATACTTCGATAACAGATGGCACTTCGATAACAGAGAACAACAAAAGCCACGCGCAAGAGATAAGTTCCTCAGTTTTTTTCAAAAGTTATGTCCTAAAGATTAGTTTTTGGGACAAGGCAAATGGTCGAGTTGATAAATGGTGTATCCCTTTATATTGGAAAGAAAAAGAATCACGGTAAAATGGTAGATTTGTGCCCCAAAAATAGAAAGTTCGGTCGAAAAACAGCATATACGGGGTGAACAGTTAACATTTCAACACAATAAAACTACATGTAGTTAGAAATATTGCAAGAAAGCGTTTGCTATTCCAGCATGTGGAGTATTCAATGTGCTTCAAATACCGACATTTTGATAGTATTCAATGAAATATAAACGAAGATAGAGCATTTTTAATAGGTGGTATTCATAAACTTTGATTCCCGATATAGGACACTTTGGATAACAGAGACTTTCAACAAATTGGGCACTCTGATAACAGAGACTTTCAAAAAATTTGGCACTCTGATAACCGAGTTTTACCTTTTACCTGAAATGCATTTATGTATATTATGGTTATTCTTACCAAACATTTTGAAGTACGAATCAATTTGAATTGTCAAGCGCGACACATTGGGAATCTATTCATAACGTAATTACATACACATGTGAAATATAACTAATGGCGTTGTTTGTTTTCAAAAATCTCATTACTGTTAATTTATAAAATTAAGATTATAAGTGCAATTTAAAAAAAAAGATTCAAATGCTCATTTCTGAAGTAATATATTTCAAATGACAACCGTAAATAATTGTCTACATAATTAACTTGTTTTTGGTGGTAACTTGAGATTCAGAGAGATGAAAATAAAACGCACCATGTGGGTTAACATGATTGTGTTTAATTTTAATTATAGCAGGCCTCTAGATAACGAGAGCATAGGGATCCTAAACCGGCAAATACACATTTGTTCTTCATAAAATCCTATGTAAAGTAACACTTTACTTGGTGAATAAGATTCCAATACAAAACTGTCGCTACTTGCATAAACACTGCGCATTAATTAATAAAGTAGACTAACAAGTATCTACTGGTAAATACTGATAAGGAAAGCGATTGGGAGTTAATAATGCGGTATACATGTGTCTTCATGATTGTCACATCTTGTGTTGAAAATGAAAAAAAAAATGAAAAAAAAGCAGAAACTTTACAAACAATCATGCTTAATTACATTTAAACCTGATCTCAGTAAAATCATATTGAGATGATTAAGTAATACATCATAACAAAACATTATTAAAGGGCCTTTTCACGTTTTGGTAAATTGACATTTAAAAAAATGTTTCAGATTCGCAAATTTTCGTTGTAGTTATGATATTTTTTAGGAAACAGTAATACTGAACAGTTACCATGCTCTTAAATATCCATTATATGATTCTTTTGACGATTAAAAAACCCTTAAAATTATAAAGCGTTGCAACGCGAAACGATTGAATAATTTTGAGTTATCTGTTGTTGTCATTATATTTTGTGATACTACGAGGATTGCTTATATTAAGTAGACAATACATCACTTATTGTATAAGCACGGATGGCCGAGTGGTCTAAGCGATAGACTTTTTTTCTTTCTTTAATTTTATTTTTTTTTATTTTTTTACTGGAATTTTTTTAGACCTAATGTTTACATTTATCAATATAAAGCAGTTAATGACAAACTTCAATACATGGCAAAATCTGTTAAAAGGCACCTTTAACGAAAATATCAATTGTTGTAATATAAGTGTCGCATACTAATGCTTTAAATTTAGATATTAAATTTAGATATGTTGTTAAATCTTGTATGCGTCATTTTGTGGATAGAAACGAATAAAAGGTAACATTCATTAACTCCGATTCGCTCATCCTGTAATATATTATTATGTCATGTATATCCAATTTCATATGCAGAATGTGTTGTGTTTGTATTAATAACAACGACGGGTATGCACTACTTTGACACCACTATCGTGTGATTTAATCGACCGCTTGTTCCATTATTGCTATTTTTTTTATTTACTGACATTTAGCCAAAAAGGTCCACTAGAATTTCGGACCTGCATCGCTGCTGATATTTATCTCTAAGTTGCATTTATAGCAGAGTGATGTTTCATTACATGCTATCTAGTATATAATAAGTAAATGGCCTTAGTACCTTCATTAAGACATAATTATACATGCTTTAGATCAGCCGTTTCGCTACAAAGAATGTAATTTAAAATTGTGTAAGCTCGTGTACTACGCGAAAATTCATCTGTTGGGTGGCTCGAAAACTGGAAAATGTATGGTCATATGGACTGTTCTCATCAGACATATCGAATTATTTTCACATTTATCTTTCACATTTATACAAAATCATAATCATATTCCAAATGGTTAAAAAATATTTCGGTAATTCTTTTTTTATTTGCGCCAGTACATACATTTTTATTTATCGCCTGCTTACTATAACAGTATTCCACAGCGAATTCCGCATTTCTTATTCACTTAAAAGTGTGTTATTTCTTGTAAAAAGTGTCGAGTTATCTGGTATAGAAGTGCCATTGTTATTGAGATAATCGGTAAAAGAAGTGTTCATGAAAATTTGGCTTCCGACTCTTTAAACATTTGAATTTCCTCAAATACGTTAGTTAACTAAAATGTAACATGTTGTAACATTAATGGACATATTGATCTTTTATTTGGATTAGTTGGCACGTTCTTGATTTATTTCCAAGTATTTTTATTTTGTTAAAATACGTACTGATCATCTAAATCATGTTGATTATCGATGGAATTTTTTTTTGTATAAAATCCACCGTTTTTCCACGAATTTCTTTCTTCGCAACTTGAAGTACTATACCATTAATCGACCAAACAATGTTTTCGTGTCTGAAAACAAATGAACGGAACAAAAATGCAAACAAATGAATAACTCGCCGCTCGCGCGACTTTTGTTGTTCTCTGTTATCGAAGTGCCATCTGTTATCAAATTATCCGCATATCCGGGTTCAAAACAAAGTTCACTAGATCAAATTACAAAAAAAAGTGTGAGAACACTTAAGTTACAGTTTTGTCAAATATTAACGAGTTTAAAAGGGTTTACCGACCGATAAAAATACATTGTTAAGGGGCCAAGCAGTTTTCCTTACATCGCTATAGTGAACGCTTGGGAACGCTCTACATAATGAAATGGCTCGTTACATTGTTTATACGAGATCTCAATCAATTCGGTTAAAAACATTGCAGCCAGGGGACAGATAGTTGATTTTCGTATATGGTGTAGTAACACATTGCGGAACAAACTTACTTTTTTCTTGACTAATCTTCATGAAACTTGTTAAGAGTAAAAGTTCCGGTCCGTTGAAAAACATGGATGCCATCGGGTGGCACTTTTTCATACATGGCAGTAGTGAAACCTTGTCAATTCTCTAGAAGTCACACTGTTTGCCAATTCGTCATGAAACTTGCTCGTAGCATGTGTTCTTATGATATTATATATGGTTTTGTACAATCAAAAACCATGGTTGCAATGTATTTTCCATTTAATGGTTATAGTGTAACTTTGTGCACACTATATGATAAACATTTGCCATACATTATGGTAATTCCTCACATAATATCTACGACTCAAATTATCCACTTTCAGCAGAGGAGACCGGTAATATTGATTGTGGAAGCTCTGCAACGTCTACAACCAATTTTCAGAGGGTCTCGATCGAAGACAATGAACCACTGGAACGTATGAGTACAAATTCCTTAATATCAACATATTGTGTGATAGCAGTCTTACATGTATGCGTTATTGTATCATAATTATATATTTAAACATTATTCTACCATAATGTCATATTATTATTTAATATTACAAAGTATGCTGATATATACAGTATACACGTGTTATTATTCAGGATGAGAGCTAATGCAAACAAATATAAATTTTGATTTAAACGCATTTTCATAAACCATTTCTAAGATATATTATTAATGATTATAAAATGTAAAATAAATCTGAAAAGTATAAATATCAATTCTTCCATTCTTGAACTGTCACACTACCTGTCAATAAGAAACGTTCTGGTGAAATGGTGGTTCACACTCTGATTCAGAGAAGTTAATTGACAGTCACTATAATAACTCGGTAACTGAACATATTATTCACTTACATTTGTCCAAATTATATCACAGCCGAAATCGAAACTGGTTCACGTGGGGTCAAAACAAAATTCAATAGATCAAATTAAAAAACAGTTTGTTAACACTTAAGTAACAGTTTCGCCAAATATTAACGAGTTTAAAAGGGTTTCCCGACCGATAAAAATACATTGTTAAGGGGCTTACCAGTTTTCCTTACATCGCTATAGTGAAATCTTGTGAACACTCTACAAATCACATTATTTTACAATAATCATGAAATGGCTCAGAACATTGTTCATACGGTATCTCAATCAATTCGGTTAAAAACATTGTAGCCTGGGGACATATAGTTGCTTTTCGTATATGGTGTAGTAACATCTTGCGGAACAAACTTACTTTTTTCTTGTCTAATCTTCATGAAACTTGTTGAGAGTAAAAGTTCCGGTCCGTTGAAAACCATGGCTGCCATCGGGCGGCACTTTTTCATACATGGCAGTAGTGAAACCTTGTCAATTCTCTAGAAGTCACACCGTTGGCCAATTCGTCATGAAACTTGCTCGTAGCATGTGTTTTTAAGATATTTTGATCAAGTTCAATATGGTTCTGGGCAATCAAAAGCCATGGTTGCAATGCATTTGTCTTTGAATGGTTATAGTGAAACACTGTGAACACTATATCCTAACAATTCACCATACATGATGGTAATTCCTCAGATACAATCTAAGACTCAAATTTTCCACTTTCAGGAGAGGAGACTGGTAATATTGATTGTGGAAGCTATGCACCGTCTACAACCTATTTTCAGAGGATGGAACCTGAGCCACCACAGGAATGTATGAGTACAAATTCTTTAATATCAACATTATGTGTGATAGCAGTCTTACATTTATGCATCGTTTGATCATTATTATATATTTATACATTATTATACCATAATGTCATATTATTATTCAATATTACAAAGAATGCTCATATATACAGTATACACGTATTATTATTCAGGATGAAAGCTAATGCAAACAAATATAAATTATGATTTAAACGCATTTTCATTAACCATTTCTTTTTTAAAGATATATTCTTAATAGTTATAAAAAAGTATAATAAATCTCAAAAAGTATGAATATCAATTCTTCAATTCTTGAACTGTCACACAACCTGTGAATAAGAAAAGTTCTGGTGAAATGGTCGTTCACACCCTGATTCAGAGAAGTTAATTGACAGTCACTATAATAACTCGGTAATTGAACATATTATTCACTTACATTTGCCCCAATTATATCACAGCCGTGATCGAAACTGGTTCACGTGGGGTCAAAACTAAGTTCACTAGGTCAAATAAAAAAGAACAGTTTGTGAACACTTAAGTGACAGTTTCGCCAAATATTAATGAGCTTAAAAGGGTTTCCCGGCCGATAAAAATATACATTGTTACGGGACCTAGCAGTTTTCCTTACATCGCTATAGTGAAATCTTGTGAAGACTCTACAAATCACATTCTTTTCCAATAATCATGAAATGGCTCGGAACATTGTTTATACGATATCTCAATCAAATCGGTCAAAAACATTGCAGCCAGGGGACAGATAGTTGCTGTTCGTATATGGTGTAGTAACACCTTGCGGAATAAACTTACTTTTTTCTTGTCAAATCTTCATGAAAGTTGTTAAGAGTAAAAGTTCTGGTCTGTTGAAAAACATGGCTGCCATTAGGCGGCACTTTTTTCATACATGGCAGCAGTGAAACCTCGTCAATTCGCTAGGAGTCACACTATTTGCTAATTCGTCATGAACTTGCTCGTAGCATGTGTTCTTATGATATTTTGATCAAGTTCAACATGGTTCTGGGCCATCAAAAACCATGTTTCCAATGCATTTTCCTATTTATGGTTATAGTGAAACTTTGTGAACACTATATGCTAAACATTTGCCAAACATGATGGTTATTCCTCAGAATAATGGGTTATATGATATCTCGGTCGAGTTATAAAAAAATGCTTGCTCAGAACATTAAGAACTTAGAGTTTTAAGTGAACGACCTATGGCCATTTGACCCCTTGTATTAAATTCCTTTAAACAATCAATATAAAACATATGAACGACATATTTTAGAAATGCGTAAGTTTTATATTCTCACTTTAAAATTATTTGTGGTGTTATATTCAAGTTTTCCCAAATGACAATGTGGACGGTAAAGCTAGCAAGGCTTATTTAAAGGTACGTTTTAAAACGTCACGACAGAAATTAGCGGATCGGTAGGTACTTTTCAAAATTACATCGTTTATAATATACACCTTGAAAAAATGTTGTTGTTAACATGCTTTCTCTGTTTCTAATTTCAATGTGATAAAACAGTTTAGAGTTTTTATTTGCTGCTTATGGTTTTATATACCTGTCGCATAATGTTATCTTTAATTTATAATTCTTGTAAAATGATGTTTATTTCGAAATTGCATTCAACGTCATAACACGATCCATAATTTTATAAACTGCAGTATTAACGTAAAAATATGTGAAGCTCTTTAGTTTAAAGGCATGTGACATCAGAGATGCTACACTAGTTGCCTTTTTACACCATGAGTTATTTCACTCATTCAGAAAATTCATTTGAATTACTCAGATGACTCGACCTCTACTCGTTTCATACAATGTCATATGAAATGACATATATTTAAATATATAGGTACAAAGCTGACGTTGGATCTTGCTTTCCCAAGGGCAAAATTGCATAATACTTATATTTTCATGAAACAGCCTGCACGTACGACACAACTATTGTTGATTCTGTGAAGGTCATTTTACAATATCAAGTGTTAACCTTTATCAGTCGGCAGGTTGTAAACAAACCATGATAGATGTCTTCAAGGTCAAAAAATGCATTTTTAATAAGGATTTTTACATCTCATCTTTGTATACTACATGTGAGCGTTATGAATTCAATGCCAGAACATGTATACGAGTCACCTATAATACTTTCTAAATTTTATCACGTCAAATAAAGCATACTTTGTATATATATGGACAAGGTTTTTATATAAGGACAAAAATACGTACTTAATACTTCTTCTCTGAACGGATCCACAAGTGCATTCATTTGACATTACAAAATCGCTTTATCAATATCACGTTGTTTTTTACTTTTTGCGCACAAGAAGGGACTAATCTTGTTATTGGTATTGTTTTTATCATTGATAAAATGATGATGTAGTACAGCATTGGTCAAGTTGAGATGAAAAAATATATGGCTAAATGTCGTTTGAGCCTTTTTATCAAGTAAATTTGGCTAATAGCTCAATTGCAAGTAACAGCTAACACTTTGTGGAAAGCGAATATTTTTAGGGTACCCTAATTTAAGGTAACGTTACTGACAAAATTAACGACACCAGATCGCAGCAACTTGCAACGTACATACCCAAGTGCAAACTTTCCGATACGACTTATTATCAAGTTATCATAGCGTGTATGCTAATACAAAATGTATGCACGTTTAGACAAGTTTGAGTGAAGAATAAAGTTTAAATCACACTTGCACTCAAGCGGTGACCCTTTGTGTAATAAAGATATATTGTGAAGATACCATGCAATGAAGTTACGTAACCTACTAAATAACTAATACACAACTAATGTGTAACCAGAAAAAATAATAAGAAAACGATATATTTTTAGACAGGAGCCTAACAGTAAATAGTCTTGAATGTATGGTTATGTACAGTTTGTGCAAGTGTTGTCAAGATGAAATGCAAAACATATTTTCTATCTCATCCCCACATCCAAATGTTAACGCTTAAAAAAAGATTCGTACGTCTTGAGAGTGTCATGTAAAGTAATTATCAAAAAAATAACCACTACACAATATTCAGTATACATGTGGCTTTCAGAAGAAATAGAACGCATTTCCCATTAAAAAAAATTTGAACGGAGAAAAACTTTTTAAGCAGGCGGTAAATAACGCTTTATTTCTCTTTGGATGTAAATGGAGGTTTGTTATAGACCTGGAAAGTAATGAAAACAGACTACTAGAATATATTCTGTTACAGTTCCTGCTGATGTGCTTGTTTGTTGCCATGCTCTTACTGTGGTACGTACTGATAGAAATACCATTTGTTTAAAGGGAGTATGCACGTTTTTGTCAAATATTTATGAATGTATATAAAATTAACTTATTATACATATATTTCAAAATAAATTAAAATAAAAGTTAAGAAGAACATTTGTCGAAAAATGCAAAATAAGCCAGATGTTTATTTCTGAAATCAAAAATGTCTGTACAGTCGAATTCGCCAGCATGCATATCATGCATGTAAGATGTGAATCTAAATTTACTTTTAGTGCAGATTCGTTCATAAGACACAAAGACACAATTTTCTTTCCTAACAAATACGAGTAAAAGTGACAGCATCGTCTTTAACCAGCCGGTTCAGAAATTTACTGAAGTAAAAAATATTTGATTTCTAGTACCATATACAGATTGTTAATTTATGTTATTTAGCATTCCTATGCCATATTCATATGTTGGTTTAAGATTGCAAGAATTACTTCTTGACAGAGAAATCCTGCATACTCCCTTTAATGAATTGATGAAGACGAGTTTATTTTATAAATGGTTCGTGTGTAAATTACCGTCTCAGGAATGTGTTTAATTGCCTACCTAAAACATAACATAATTATGCTGTCAAACTTAGTTTCTGAGAAGATAGGTTATTATAATTATAAATATGACATAAACTTATCAACAACAAAAATCCTACTAAATATTTCATATTAACAAAACGTGTATAGCAATAAAGAACAAACACATAAAACATGTGTATATTTAAAAACAACGTGATGACAAGAATTATGTAATAATGTAAGCGTTCGAGCGTATAAGCATTCAACTAAAAGGAGTAAAGTATATAACGCCTTTCTGTTCTGTATGTTACAAATGAACATTTGACACATATCGAGCAAATAGATAATCAATCGCATACGGTTGATAAGCTGAAATGTTCTACTTTAGTTAACTTTATTTCAATGGTCGATAAAAGTTGTCGATTGCGACTGAAAGTAATGCATGTTGTTTGTGCTTATTTAATGATTGCTTGCCATTTTAAACCGGATGTTAAAGAAACAATACCATTTCCATCATTTGTGATGGAATGTCATTAATATCACTTAAGTTTTGAATTCCATAATTATTATATAAACATGTAATAAACGTTTTAATTCTGGCTTGTGAAAAGAAGGCATACACTCTTTTTTGTCATCTCATAAACGCCAAAAACATTATTATAAGAATACTTATTATTATAATAATTAATAAAATAATAATAATAATAGTATGTTATAATATATTGTTTTTGTTAAGTCAATAATAATGATACTAATACTAGAATTATTAATGTTAATTATTGAAAGTATTTATATTATTACTATTTTTATTTCCCTTTTTGTTAAGGCTCTCAAATAAACTTCTTTGGAGAGATAGTGATGTACTTCACCGTCCGTGTTTCGTCTACTTGCTTCTGGTACGCGCCTGTATCGAACGAAACCCAGGACCTGGTAATGTTATTGGTGCATTATTCGAAATAATTTAAATTGCCTGTATATAGCTGCCGATTAGAAGTGAACATGGAAATATAACTTTTCCATTGAAATTGTATTTGTAACATACTTACGTTGAGATGCTATCAAATGCTAATCAACTGTTAAAAATTGATTTCCGATTAAATAACTTAATTCAATTAATTTTAATAACGTGATATGGTATTATTTTTTGTTATTTAGAATGAACCCCATATTTTTGTTTAAAGCTGAACTATGTAAAGAACACAATTTAGGCAACTATTATACCAGGTTTCAATTGATCACTGATGCTATCGTTTTGTTTTCAGATACAATTAGGGATCGTGTCTTTGAAATTAAACTCGATGATCCGACGATGCTGGAACGATTGCGGACAGTTCAAACCGAAACACTGGACAGCATTCTTTCGTTCATGGAGAGCTACATAAGAATTAAAAATATGGCATGCACGACATTTTTTCTGTATGTACACAGTGACAATAGATACGAGCTGCGTTGTTACATGATCCTAACGTTAAGCTCTTGGCCGGTAATGAAATCAATCAGGAGCGATCATCGTACACAGCAATTTCAATTTCTAGCATACCGCAACCAGAACAATGTTAAAGTGCATTGTCCCAAGTTTGAAAACACTAACGGATTTGACTGTTTGAACCGTTGCATAAATAAGGTAGGAGATATTGATCGCATACGCATCCCGTTCACCCAAAGTTTCAATAAACACCTCTACCAACAATTCTGCAACGGTTGCCCTTTGCAAACAATTGTTTATGAAAACCCTCTGTTTGACACAGGAAATCCAAAAACACCAGGTAAAAAGTTAGTTCAGTCAATATATACCGTTTTGTAGTGATCATGCAATTTACCTGCAAATAAACATGCACCAATAAGAAAAGTTGTAAACTTATTAATTGTTTAAACTATTGCATTATCTGCAAGAACGATATTTCGATTTGGTAGACCTGCATATACTGTATGTATATACTATAAAACGCTTAACTAAATAAACTTGAACTAAGATGTGATTCATTAATTAAACGTTATTCTCATTTTAAATGTGAAATTTGACACATACAATTTCAACGTTGCAATCATATTGCAACATATGAAAACGGGTTGCGTAAAACATATGAACGTTTAACATTTAGTTTAGTATAAAGTATTTTTTAATTAATTAACTATTTTCCTTAACTATCTATATAGTGGCAGAACAAATACTAACGGAAGATTGCGATGTCCTACTGGTTAAACACTTTCTGTGTCACCATGAATGCACGTACACTACACAATTTGGGTTTATCCGATGCCTTGATGCTTGCTTGAAACTAATAGTCACCAACACAGAGGTAACTATATAACCATCGCTTACCTCTGAGAAACGTTTTATTTCTGTGTTATATGTCGACACATATCGATTTTAATGTGTGATCACTTTTACTATCAATATTCAGTTTGTTGGTTCGGATCAGTGGTATATTAATGTAAGCTTCTTTCCAAATGAACTTGGCAAGTATTATTTTCACAAAATACCATATAACAGAAGGTCACTTGGCCATGATTTGGCGTCTGATGCTTAGGCCAGATTTGTATAGTATTTAATTCCATAGCATTTACGTTCGTTAATTACACCAACACAATATTTTTGGATATACAGATTACGGTATTGTTCAGATTGAACACACATGTATACATACCAGTATATACCACCTTATATTTATAGTATTAGACACGGACGCTGATTTCATACAGCTTATGAGCTTTACATGTAGATATCATGCAATACATTTGACTTGATACATGAAGGTAACTCCAGCGATGGTTGAAAAGTAAGCGCTGAACATTCCAATGTTGAAAGACGTTGTTGAGAGACATTCTGGAATGATCAACGGAGACATGGGGTTTGAAATGGAACAGTTCCATGTAGCTGTTCTAAACTTAGCAAACATAGGTTCGGATTGTGTATTACTTAAATATTAAAGTGACATTTTCTTCCTAAATTGCAGCTAACTGTCAAATTATCAAATATTAAATAACAATAAGTGATAGACACTTTATAACGCTTGTTGTAGACTAAATAATTAAGGGCACATCACTGAATGCACCACCAATCATCGTCAAGGCTATACTGTTTTGTTTCAGGTTGTCATAAACCGGAGATTCACGACATTGTTACGGAGCTACAGTATATTAACGATCGTGGTGGCATAGACGCGTGTAGATCAAATTTAATTGTAATAGGAGGACAGTGATTATTGACATGGCACAAAACACAACAAATATCATTCCACCATTTAATGAGTGGCATCAGTATTCAATATTGTTATAAAATCATGAAATGGTTTATAACTTAGATCTATATCAATTAATGAAGTGTATTTGTGGAGAAACCCTGTGAAACTATTTCAACTTGTTTCTATCTGAGAAAACTGAGAAATAAGACGTATTAGTTGCTGAATATAAATTAATAATATTTATTTTCGCGGAAACGAATGTTATTAACTGGTTTCCATAGATACAAGTACGGAATACATTTGTCTGTTAAAGTAACATTCCTACTCAAAATCAACGAACATTTAGTACAATGTTTCGTAAAATAAAGCTAAACAATTAAAAAGCATAGCTCCTTATGACCATTGTCGAAATTTCAACGCCAGATGTGGTCTGGTAAAAAAGATGTTTGTGGATACAAAATACTCGTTTTTATTATGGTTTTAACATGGTACCATTTTATTGTTCGTGTGTCGTATGAATAGATATATTCGCAGGAAATTAACATGGAATTTATTGTGGTCACAAATTAAAAAAAACGAGCATTTTGTATCTATGTAATCATACCACATCTAGCGTTGAAACTTTGAAATTGTGGCTTTTACTAAAAGGATAACTGATTGTTTAGGTGTTAACTTTATTTTACGAAATTTTCGTTGATTTTGAGCGTTATAGAGACTTTAATATGTCTGGTTATTGTACTATCATATTGGTCTGTTTTATATGTTTAAATATGTCTGATTATTTTATCGTCATAATATTTTGCACTTACATTTGCCAGTTTGTGTAGTTACTATATACTGAACATTCATTATTTCGTCTGTTTTGTTATTGTAATATAGTCTGTATGTTTATTTCATTATCATATTAGGCTGTTTTATGTTCTTAGATATATCTTGTTAAGTTACTGTCTTAATAAAGTTTTGCCAGTTTTTGTAGCTAACATATTCGAACATTTAATATTCCGTCTGATTTTATATTTTAATATAATGTGTCTCGTTGTTTAATGCCATATGAGTCTGTTTATATATTGTTTAAATATGTCTGGTTATTTTATTGCCAAATATGTCTTCTTCATTTGTACATGCCACGTACCAAATTTCTGGGCCTCGCGTTTTTCAGACAATAGTATTGTGTATCATTTGGCATAGGGGGAAATATAATATTTGTAATACTATATTAATTACCTGTAAATATTCTTACTGCCAAAAATGAAATCAGTTAATGTATCCAACGAGTGGGAGAGCGGAATACTTTCAAATGTTTTGCATCGGAAACATCCGTTCATGTTCCGAGCAACATTTTTAAAATCCGTTCTATTTTTAGACCCGAACAAGGCACTTACTGAGTGTGCAGCATAGAGTGTGCAGCATACGAGGTATTCATGCGAGTCTTTCACATCATGATAAATGAATTTGTCTTATTGTAGCTAATGTAATCAAATCGTTGAATTCAACAATATCTTTCATTTGTCTTTTATGAAGGAGGTATATCATGCATGTAAATGGAATATTACAATACTTAACGTTACTTATTAACAAAGGCATTTTCGGAATGATATTTTATTTTCACCAATATGAAATAAACAACAGAAACATTTATACCACCTTCCTCTCTGGACTTGCAGCAAAGTCATCTCATTGACTCATGACGTGACCATGATATTTTATTTACACCAATATAAAATGAACAAGAGAAACATGTATACCACCTTCCTCCCTGGACTTGCATCTCATTGGCTCATGATGTGCCCTTGATATTTTATTTATTGAATATAAATTCATAAGGGTCCTCCTTGTTCACGTCTGATCAGGTTTTAAGTTAATTGCCAATGAGAAAGCAATTGTTTGACACCATACTTGGCATCATGAAAAGTTTAATGTTTCTAAAACAATCTAAGCTGAGAACTTGAATTAAAAATACACTGGATGCAAATGTGTTGTTTTTTTGCATACATCAGCACCAGTCAAAGAGGATTTATAACCCTAGACTGTTATTGCATTTTAATAACATGGCTACTGATATCCTAAGATGATTCCATACAATGTTTTTGAACGCACATTTTCACAATCTCTCCAATAATTATGGTGTTCAATTTTCAGATAGTGCTTGAAAGTCTTCTTATTCAGTGTTTTGTTTTTATTAACGGCTCTTAAAATCACTATAATTCCTTTTTAATTTCATAGCAAATAAATCCTTTGCCAATTTGACATCAAAATCGACAATCTAATACATGCTTCCTGCAACTATCATACCAATTAATATTGTTGTAGGTCAAGGGGCTCTTTAGATATCGTTCCGTAACAAATGGTTAACGGACCGTCCGACCGACCGACCGACCTCATAATCAGGTGCAAGCAATATACGTACACTTCTTCGAGGGGGGCGGCAGAATAAAAAATAAATAGTGTGTATCGGCTGATCAGTATTTATACAAACAACACACCAGAGGATCATTGTGACCACAAGGCTCGCGGTATTTAAAAAAATGCCATATAGCGGCTAACGTTGTAATGACCATAATAATACATGAATGCCAGAAGCATTTTTTTATTGGGCGAATGTGCTTGGAACATTTAGATATATAAGAATGGTAATCAACAACCAATTAATAAACATAATTTATTTTACAAACACGTAATAAACTGGCAAGCTGTAGAACGTTTCTAATCGTAAATTGTTTCACGAAAGCGTAAAATTATTATACGGCTCATTAGAGTTGTACATGTTGGCATGTAAATAAAAATAAGACATATATACAAAATAATCTTCATGTTAACAATTACATGCTCTTCCAAATGCAATTGCCACTTTCGGCAAAGATTAATTTTTAAATCATCGCTTTTGCAAACGTAATAGTGGCTAGAAATCCATGCTTAAGATTTTCAAGTACAGTACATTCGTCAAACATGATTTTATTTTCAAATAACTTGGCAAATATGATAATAAAAATCGTAGTGGAAGTTTGGATTTATATGAGCTTAAGGACAAAATGAAAATGACTCACTTATCATGCCTAAAAATCATCGTTTTCATTAAAACTTGAACTCAACGGTCAAACATAGCTACACACATATAAAAGCCAAACATATGAAATCAGTGGTTTATTCAAGAAAAGATTCTTCAAGTTCCCACTAAAAATAATAAGCCTATGCTTTCTTAATTCACAGAGTGTAATAATGTCTACGCTAAATATGTCTAATGTATACTGTAATGCACTCTCAAACCACAAACTATTTAAATTACTTATTCGTTTGTGTGTTAATATAATCCAATAAAAACAGGGTTGTTATTAGTCATAAGTCCATCGATTATGGCAAAAATCTCAATGTTGTTTCTTTTGGTAGTGTAAAATAATAATTATGGTTTTAGACTGGAAACTTGTAAAAGCATTTAGGATGATATTGTTGAATAATGTTTGTTTAAACGATATTACATTGTCTTGTAAAAGATGAACATCAATATTTTGGTTATCTAGGGACTTGTAGACTTCGACGTACAAAAAATGTTTGATTTACTTTGTGCTCACTGAAGCCCGAACATTTTTTAAATAACTTAGTCATTCAACACATTCATTCATTATAATTATTCTTAATATTGGGCTTAGAATATTTTACTTAGCTGTAGAATTTTTCACATTATCCAAAACATTAAATAAAAGCAAAAACAACAACAATCGCATGGGTCTCGTAGGAAATTCATCGCTTAAATTTACATACAATTATTGTTGATTTATAGCCTTTCCATAACCACGTTTAGTACATCACGACTTTAAAACAAACCATTGACATGTATAGCCCCTTCCTGTATTTTGCACGAAATAATAAACTATCACGTATAATGAGGAAAATAGTATACTATGAGTTCTACACCATCTATTTATCAAACACTCCAGTG
Organism: Dreissena polymorpha; assembly: GCF_020536995.1. Taxonomy (NCBI): domain Eukaryota; kingdom Metazoa; phylum Mollusca; class Bivalvia; order Myida; family Dreissenidae; genus Dreissena; species Dreissena polymorpha. The sequence goes on along the minus strand of NC_068365.1, from coordinate 30,775,280 downwards.
TATTGTGGAGTCTAGAATAAAATTAGCTTGTGAATACTATACATTTTTATACTTGTTGATAGTACATACTCGTATTGAACATCTGCACCAAGGTCAAAGAAATAACCGCATACCTTAACTCTATTAGCTCACTTGGGCATGAAGTGTTCAAGTTCAGCTCTAGAATGAGGTGGCTGTCCGTCGTCGTGCGGTGCGTGTAGCTCGTCTTCAATAATTCGCTTCAAACGGCATTTGCTCTGGACCGCTATGGGGCTGTTCACGAAATGGCACAAGAATGCAACATGATTGACCTCTTTCAGAAATTTTCTAATCCATCCGGTCAGCTGGTTCACATGTACGTCTACAGAGCTAAACAAAGGTTTTTAAACAATTTCCTCTGAAACCGCAAGCCTATGAGTTAAATATATAATATGAAACAACGGCTCAGAATGCATCCCGCCCGGTGTGACTTGTTTTTCTTATCTGTATAGTTGTATATAGTGAAAACTTAAAAAAACTGTCTTGTCTGAAAAACGCGAAGCCCAGAAATTTGGTACGTGACATGTAACATCGTATAGATTCTACAACCAAGTTTCTTCAATTGATGTTCATGTGATAAAAATTGATCCGATCTCAAGTTAACTGTTTTAATTAACATAAACACATGTAAATAGTAAACATTATAAACACTTCTCCTTAACTTTTAAGCTCAATATAACATATACATGTGGTAATCATTAAGTGGTCCATTACAAATTCAGTTCAAACAATGCCCCTCGGTTCAAAGGTGTGACAGGTTATGAAATCTTTATGAAAAAAAGAAAAGCAAATCATCTCTGAAACCATAAGGTCCATAATTCAGTAAGATTATGTAATGGTCTTTTCACAAATTTATTCAAATAAATATAGTGAGAGAAAATGATGTTTCTAATTCTTTAGTTTTTAAATACATGGCACACGCATAGCCCTACGAGAGTAGTCGTTCGCATGCAGTTAACTGAATGAAATCAATCTTGTCAAAACGTACCAAATGTAAATATACACTTGTGTTTATAGTAAGAATCTAAAACAGTAAGTAATGATTGTTATGTGAAGAAACAAAAGTTTTTTAATAAATATGTATTTCGGAAAAATGATTTTGGCGTTATGTAATTAGATATACAATATCCATGCTTTTGAAGAATTACGGTATTTGACATAACAATTGTTCAAATAAATATAACATTTAAAACATGCAAGTATAGTATTTAGAATTTACTTAAATTCTTGACTAATCACACTGGCAGATTTGTGTTCATGCATGAATCACTTAAACGTTAACAGGAACTTATGACATTGCATTTACTACAATAATAAACTTGAGACTTATGGCACTTTTACAGCATAGGACTACTTTGTGAACCAACTGCATGGAATGTAAAGTAACCACTGACTTAGATATTGAACAAACGCTCTATATGCAGAGTACTAATGGTAGCTTTTAGAACTCAATGAATACTGTTTTCTTAGGTTTATTTTATTTATTTAACGTACAAACAAATATGTAATATATCTAGTGGGTAATGTATTGTCATTCAAAGTACCACTATCTTAAATATTTAGTAGATCTGCGAAGATCCATGTGACGCACGTGCGTGTCACAAAAAAGTGGTTCGTACCTGGTGACAAGTTGAGATGGGAATAAGGTTTACTTTATTGAACTTATTACTTAGCCCAGTGACCAGATGAAAACAGTCCGCGAAAATAGTTTCAAAGGTTCCACATTATTGTATTGAATACCGAAACATCTACTTCTCATGCCAATTGCCAAAAACGGGAATAGCTCCGTAGAAGATAGTCTACGAAAATAAATATAAACATATAAAGATTCACAAATACAAAATCCCTTGGTCAGTACCTAGTCTGAATAAAATTTGCATCTTCCGATCATGATGTTTAGTTAAAATGAAGCTTGTTATACGTATTCGTTTATTTAATGAATCTTGATGGACCACACGTATATGTATATTTGGCGGTTCATGGAACTCACATACTAGTACTTCACTGACCACAATGACTATATAAAAAAAATGACTAATTATTACGATGGAATCGTTTCACCATTCGCCGTCTTGTTAATAGGGAAAATGCAATAAATGGCAACACGACTTAACGGTACAACACCAAACTTAACATATAAAGAAATGGTTACACTTGGGTTAACCGCCTTGGAGTAAGACATTTATCAGTAGTTTAAAATCGTATATGGTTTCAATTGTTAACCTCCCGCTGTTAGTTATTATTACTGACTTTAGTGAGTTTTGTTGTTTAACTATAATTTGTATTGGAAACTCAAAGACATGCAGAAGATCGATGAGTGAAAGAAAGCCAAATTGAAATGGCTGCGAAAGGTATATAATAAAGGCATCAAGCAACCGCTACATGATAGCAATAGAGCAATGGACATTGGGGTAGACGTAATGAAAACGCGGACGAGATAAACTTCATTGACAAGCTCGACACAGGAGCGGAAAGACAAAACATGAGTACACTGTATAAGATCAGCAAAACGGTCGGGAATTCATAACGTTGACGTCTATCCGCTTACATGCACGCGACGTCAGGTATACTATCGACGTCACTTCTTATGTTGTATATACAAGTTCGTATTAAAGTCTATTCGAAGGTCGAACCTAACGCAACTATTTTCGTAGTTTTTAACACATTTTGGTGCCGTGACTAAAAGCAAAATTCAACTCAACAAACTCATTTCGTTGCGTGCAGCTCAACGTCGAATAATAGCAAAACAATTTGAGAAACTCGAAGAAAATTCTTCCACCTCCGATTCGCAGAAACTACTGGACATCATTCAAGAGAAAACACATACGATAAGAGGATTGAATGAAAAGATGATCAACCATGCAGACCTCGGAGATATAGAAACTGAACTATTAAACAGTGAGGAGTATTCCATTGAACTTGAAATGAGCTTACATAGATATCAAGAAAAAATCAAGAAATTAAGTCAGGCAACATGTGAACAAAGAGATGAAAATCAAAATCATTTCACGACGAGCGAAGTATGACATTCAACGCAACCGGAAGAGAAATCTTCCCTAGAACGTGTTCCAACGCAAACATCTAATAGAGCGAATAACGTTATCGCGTCTACGAAACTCCCGAAAATGACATTGCCTACTTTCAATGGTAACATTAGCGAGTGGTAAAAATTTTGGGACCCATTTCATTCAGCAGTGCACCAGAACCCAACACTTACGGATGTACAAAAGTTTTCTTATCTTCGATCTTCAATCGAAGGGAGCGCAGCTATGGCGATGGGAGGATTTCCGTTGACAGGCAGAAACTACCAGAGTGCGATCAAACCATTGCGGGAACGCTACGGGCAGACGCACAAAATCATCAATTGATAACTTCATGACATTATTATTAGAACTTCCGCCAACCCGCAATTCCGTACATAGTCTTCGTGAATGTAATGACAAAATGGAAACCTATATCCGGGGTCTATAGTCACTGGGACAGTCACAAGATTCGTTCGGAGTTCTACTTGTTCCATCATTATGAATAAGCTCCCACCGGATGTGCGACGCAACCTTATAAGGAATCACGGAGATGACAAGTGGCAGCTTCAGGAGCTATGTGTGGCCATCGGGTGGGAAATCAGAATCATGAACGCCGGCTATAGCAACGATCAAGACTTTCATCTCAAGACTGCCTCATTCCTCACAGCTTCAAAAAGGGAGGTAAGCCGTCCCATGAAAAGTAATGTCAAACCGCTGAGATGTCCATTTTGTAGTGAATATCATCAACTCCAGGTTTGCAACAAGATTATAGACATTAACCAGAGAATTGACATTGTGAAAAGCAAACGCTTGTGTTTCAAATGCCTGAACCACTATAACGTGTCGGAATGCAAATCTAAATTTCGATGTCGTCATTGTAAAAGTAAACATCACAGCAGCATTTGCACAAAGAAGACGACACCCGCCTCGTCCATGAACCCGGAAGCCATTCCCTTCAAGTCGGCTATGACCAACAGTGCAATCTTACACATTGCCTCCCATGATAGAACAAACGTTTTTTTGAAGACTGCTGTAGCCGAAGTTCTATCTCAAAGTCATAGTTCTTCCGCCAACATTTTACTTGACGAGGGTGCACAGCGATCCTTTATTACAGAGGACCTCGCGAGGGTTTTACATCTCCCTCTTACCGGACATGACACTATTTCTCTGGCTTCGTTTGGTGGAATGTCACAAGGGGTTCGGTCCATACCTACAAGCGAGATTTACCTTAAAAGCGAGACGAGAGATCTGATAAAACTGGAAGTTCTTGTAGTGCCAACGATAGCAGTGCCATTACAGAACATACCCACGGAAATACGTCATTTGGAGTATCTGAGAGGTCTTAAATTAGCCCACCCGCTCGCAGAACACAACAACGATCTGTTTGAAATTTCGCTTCTGGTTGGTGCGGATTATTAATTGGATATATTGGGATATCTTGATCACGGCACCAAAATGTTGCGTATGATCGCATAGTTTTAAAAAACTACGAAATTAGTTGTGTTAGGTTCGACCTTTTAATAAACGTTAATACGAACTTGAATATACAACATAAGAAGTGACGTCGATAGTATACATGACGTCGCTTGCATGTTAGCGGATAAACGTCAACGTTATGAATTCCCGACAAAAACAAATACGGGGGGCCACTTCAACATATAAGTGTTGTGCCTCTCTATTGAATGCTTCTTAATCATGGCTAACAATACAAGTGGTGTGCCCCTTGATAACATGCTTGTGAACCATTACATACTACACCATTGAATTGAATTTTCAGACTGTGTAATTTTAAGTCAATGCATACAATAGCATTGCAATATATGTAGAATATATGAATTTGTCAATATCGGTAAGTGTTGAATTACTGGGGCAACGAGTGCAAAACTTCCATTGTGCTTTTTACAAGTGAAATAAATTTGTTTAAGGCGATCTCATATCTTTTCAGTGAAACAAAATCTGTCAAGTACTTTGGTAAGATTTTCTATTAGAAATCAGTGTTAAATAAAGGACGTCGTAGTACGAGCTTGGACGAGTATATAAGACGGATTTATCGTGTCATCAACAAGTGTATTACTAATACTTCTAAAAGTGTTTTACTGCTTCTCTGTCAATAGTAGATATTTTGCAACGTTTTAGAAATGGATGTGGCACAATAGTTATCATATATAATTCAGGTTATGCATTGTAAGTTAATCACGGGAAATACATGAATAGACATAATAGTATTGTATTTCGAAAGATTTATTTATTATTGCCTTAACAAAATAGTCGTTGCTATTAACTTGTGTACTGTAAACTTTTTGAGAAAACATGAGTGATTTAGAAATATAAAGATTAAATATGTAACCTATGTACTAGCTTTTGTATATGAGTGTCGTTTCCCGATTTTGAAAGTCATTCTTCATTATCGTAATTAGATGTTATTGGTTGGAATACAAATACATTGATCAGTTTATAGTATCAGCAATCGTCTCATATCGTTTCATTTATAGGAGCAAAACAAACGTTAAAGAGAAAAAAGTATATTCGATCTTTATTAGTTCAAAAGAAGTGTGAGATAAGCATCACAAACAAGTTTTATAAATTTGCAAATAATTTGCTTATCTATTTTGCTTTTGAACTGGCGAAAAGTTCTTCCTTTTGTTTATATGATAGATAGATACATTTTGGTTTTAAAACATTTACGGGTAATTGTGTCGGTAGCGGCACAAGTTTTGTCATTTTGAACAAACTTTATTGTTTATGATTCGGCGGTGAAAATTCTATTTTACAACAAAGTAATGACATGACAGAAATGGGTTTATTAACAATTGGGAGTGCTACAAACATTGTGAATTAAAAATAAATCATCATCATCATCATCATCATCAATTCCTTGACTGGTTTTGCCGATGGGGGGGGGGGGAATGAGAGACGACGATACAGAAAGCCTCCTCCATTCAGGTCTGTTGTGTGCTGCTGAGAGTAATTTATCTATGGGAAGGGATGTTCACTCTTTAACATTATCCATCCAGCTTTTCTTCTGAAGGCCTCGACGTCGACCTCCCTCTCGCGTGCCATCGAGAACAGTCTTGCACAGAGATTCGTGCTTGTTGAAGGGTCCAAACCAAGCCCACTTTCGTCGTTTGACTGTCGCCAGTAGTGGCTCTTGTGGACAAACAAGTGTTGCAGTCATGTTCCGGACGTACTCTTTGGTCTTGTGCTCAGTATAAGATATGCGGGGCAGTCTTCGAAGACATTTATGTTCAAATGCCTGTATCCTGCGTTCTATGTCTGCGTGAAGAGTCCAGGTTTTGCAGCCGAAGAGTAAGATGAAGACTACAAGGGACTTGTAGAGCCTGTACTTGGTGAGGAAGCTGATGGAACTGCTTGTCCACAACCTGCTCAGTCTGGCCATCGCTGCGGTCGCCATGGAAATTCTTATTCGGACCTCAGCGTTACTGGAACCATCCTTGGACAGGGTTGCGCCCAAGTACTTGAAGCAGGTCACTTCTTCTAGCCTCTCGCCGTTCATGGTGATGTCTGCACTGGTGTTGGTCGTGCTGTTCACCACGACCTTCGACTTCTCCGTGCTGACCTCCATCCCGTATGCTCTTACTCTTTCATAGAGTCAGTTGGTGAGATCTTGAAGTTCACTCCTGGTGCTACCCGTGAGGTCAATGTCACCAGCGAATCTCAAGTTTAGGATGGGTCTTTCATCGATGGAGGTAGAGGTGTGGTGGTCATGAAGAATCTCCTGCATTATCTTCTTAAGAAAAGGTTGAACAGGACGGTAGAGAGCAGAAATCCCTGACAGACGCCCACTGATGTCCTGCAGAAGTCAATCTGCTGTCAATTGAGAAGTACTGCACTGGTGGCGTTTCCGTAGAGTTCTTGAATGACTTGCATCCGCCCTTCGTCAATTATAAATCCTCTCATAGCATGTCATTGGCCATCAAGCCACACGCGGCCGAAAGCTTTCTAAAGAAAAGAACAAACACCATATAACACTTTGATAAGCACTATATAACCATTTGATATCATATTTACTCTATAACCAATGATATTACCTCGCACTATAAAAACCGTTGATATCATCTCGCTCAATATACATGTCACCCATATTTTTTCGCACTATAGAGGACGAATTAACGGACACACATATGACCCATAGCCTACTATGTACACCACGTGTCAGTATTATATCTTATCTTCTTTTGGAGATCCTATCTTATCTTTTTCTTTGGAGAAACTTTAAGTTCTTGCATTGTTCTCACTTTGCTGTTTATAACTACATGAAGACTAAGTTTCATCTAGTTACCGTCCATACTTTTTAGTAATCGCATGATCCAGTTAAGCGGATGGCAACCCTATAGTATCTTTTTGGAGAAGCACAAGTAGGGGGCTCTCCAACAACGCGCTTCTCAAAACGAAATAATATGAAACATATCTGTGCAAATATTTGTTTTGAACAGAAATCCAGTTCCCTTTTAAAATCTTATTTAAATGTTTTGGGAATTTTTGATCTACAACATATTATCAGTGAAGCAACTAGAATCACACCTATTACCAGCAGCATTATAAACCATATTTTGACTGGTTCCAAAGAAAGACTTAGTCAATATGGCGTTATCTCTGTTGGTCTAAGTGACCATTTTATGACATTTTGTACAAGAAAGATTTCTAAACAAACTTTCAATAAACATTATTTTTCTAAAGTTAGATGTATAAAAAATTATACAAGTGAGATATTCATTGATAAGTTACAAAATGCTGATTGGAGTAAATGTTTTTATGCTGAAAATGTTAACAGTGCATGGTTAGTTTTTAAAGATATTTTCATGTCAGTTTTGAACTCAGTTGCACCTGTTAAAGAAGTAAGACTCAAACAAAGGACTGAACCTTGGATGTCATCTGAAATTTTGCATATGATAAAAGTTAGAGACACCTATCTGTATTAGTTTAGAAAACAAGGATGTCATGATGACTATTCGATGTATTGTAAATTTAGAAATATTGTACAAAGGGAAGTTATCTCTTCCAAATCAACATACTTTTCAGATCAGATCGCTGAAAACAGAAATAACCCTAAAAGTTTATGGAAACAACTGAAACAGCTTGGTTATAAATCTCTTAAATCTGGAAATAAAAATATTGTATTAAATATTGATGGTGAAAACTGTTTTAGCCCTAAGAAAGTTGCCTCTCATTTTAACAACTTTTTACCTCTGTTGCAACAAAGCTTGTTGAAAAGTTACCATCCCCTACCAAATTGTTTGATTTAAACTCCTCTGCCCTGCTAGACTTTTATAGAAAAAGAAATGTTAGTAATAGTACATTTGTCTTAAAGCATGTGTCTGAATCTTTTGTCTTAAAGAACTTAAAAATCTAAAAACTTCCAAAAGTACTGGTTTAGATGAAATTCCTGCCAGATTTGTGAAGGATTCTGCTAGTTTTCTAAAACTACCTGTTACATTTCTTATTAATATGTTTATTTCTGAAAATTGTGTTCCTGGTGATATGAAAGAAGCTAGAGTGAAACCATTGTTTAAGAAAGGTAGTCATCTTGATGTTGGAAACTATAGACCTGTTAGTATCTTAAGTATCATATCCAAAATCTTAGAGAGAGCAGTTTATACACAACTGGAGAAATATTTACTAGATAATAATTTATTGTATGAACTCCAGTCTGGGTTATGAAACTCATATTCTACTGATACCTGTTTATTCCACTTAATGGATCATATTAGAAATAATAATTCTAAAGGACTCTATACTGGCATGGTAATGTTAACCTGCAGAAAGCGTTCGATACAGTGGATCATAATATACTATGTGGTAAATTAAAATTGATGGGTATGGATAATACTGATTGGATTATGTCTTACTTATCTGGTAGAAAACAAACTGTATGTGTCAACAACATCTCAGATTTTAAACCAGTGACTTGTGGGGTACCCCAAGGTAGTATTTTGGGACCCCTTCTATTTTTATACTATGTTAATGACATGTCTATAAGTATTGATCCCGACTGTAAATTGATCCTTTATGCTGATGATAGCGCTATTCTGTATGCACACAATGATCCACATGTTATTTCTGAAAAATTAAGCAGGATCATGGATTCATGTTCAAACTGGTTAGTTGACAATAAATCATCCCTTCATTTGGGGAAGACTGAATGTATTGTATATGGATCAAAGTGAAAGTTAAAACAACTAAAAAAAATAATATTGAATGTAATGGGCATAAAATCGAACCCTCAACTGCTGTTAAATATCTTGGTGTTAGTATTGATAACACATTATCTGGTGAAAACATTGTAAACAACATTGTTAGCAAAGTAAACTCTCGTCTTAAATTTATGTATAGAAATGCTAAGTCTTTAGATACAAGGACTAGAAAATACTTATGTTCTGCCTTGATTCAGTGTCACATTGACTATGCTTGTTCCTCTTGGTATCCAAGTTTAAATAAAGGTTTAAAAGACAAATTACAGATATGTCAAAATAAAATTGTCAGATTTATCTATGGACTGGGTCCTAGAGAAAGTATTAATCAAGGTAACCTGTCAGATATGTCATTGCTAAATGTTGAGAATAGAAATAAACAATTAAGATTGAATCATGTTTTTGAAATTGTTAAAGACAAGTGTCCATCATACTTGAAAGAAAATTGTGTATATGTGAAAGATACCCATTCATATATAAACAAGGGCAAACACATACAATTTTAAAGTGCCCATATGCTATGGTAAAGGAAATGTTACCTTTTACTACTGTGCAATTAGCGATTGGAATGCTTTGCCAGATACAATAAAGAAAATTGATAATAAACACAAGTTCAAATTAGCTGTTAAGAACCATCTATTGTGCATAGCTAAAACACTTTAATTGTACTTTTATAATATGTGTGTACTAGTCATCATGGCAAATATATTATAGAAACATGATTGTAACAACTTACATGTATACTCAAATTATCAGGGACTTATTGTTCATATTGTGTAACTTTCTCACAGGATTATATCATAGTAAGTATAACCTAAACTGGACCCCATTGGAAATAAGCTTTCGAGCTTTCATGGGCAATCCTAGGTTTTACACTATATTATCCAAGTTATTTCTTTTTACATACTAAGTTTTCCCTAAAGTTGTGAATTTGTTTCTATAATATATCAAATTACTAGTCTGTGCTGAAAATCTGTGATAACAAATATATGTGACATGTTTAACTGTGATAATCAAGCAATATATTATATTCCAGTATAGTCACATTAAATCATATTTTAAGTGTGAGGCAGTTGCTGATCTGTTCCCTTCAAATCTAATTTGAGGTGATACGCTTCCTTAAGACTATTTTATATTGTTTCACTTTTGCGTTCATTTTCTTGGTCAAATCATATTTTATATTATTTCATGGCAGTTTTTATACCATAGGTTTTGATCAGCAGCAATCTCACAAATGCCGTTAGTTAAAATTGTTATGTTATTTTGAAAGATAACTTGTATATTATGTGTTTTAAAACCTGAATAAAAATCAATCAATCAATCAATAGTAAACAAAAACATTACAAATAGTGAATATATTTGACATCTACTCTTTTGACTAACCTTACTATTAGAAAGAGTCGTGCAAAACAACTGGAGAGAGATCATGGAGTATTCATAACAGCTATAGAAATGGAAACCGTAAAATATAAACAATATCTGTAATACATATAATGGGTCTTCAATCCATGCAACCGGATGTTACTTGTTCATCGCGTTAACTTTTCAATGTAATTCAATCATACGAACTATATTTAACTTTTTGTTTATGTAGAACTGTTGGAAAAATATTTATGGGATCTCGAATTATCTATTTTTAGCTCATACGTATTGGAATCCCTTTGTTATCGTCATAATTTTATTTAAATATTTGAAAGACACATTTCATGGTGATATAAGGTACGGTGGAAACTTTCAAGCTTGCCCGTCTGAATGGCCATGATACGTACGTTTATTATATTATGTTCTTTGGCGTGACTGACCATAGCCTTCCGTAAAATGGTTCATGTACCTACACATACCTAGGCAATGTTTAATGAACATCGAGCACAGGATATATGAGATATGGATTAATATTTCCGCTTCTGCATTAACATCTGAGCCAAGTTTAATGAAAACCGAATAGTCAGTCACACACGTCGCAGGTACACTTCTGCCGACTCTTTCAGAGTGTGTTTCTACTCACTATATAAATCGGGTCAAAATTTGAAAACACACAAATCTGCGAATAATAGCAAACTACGTTTTGTGTTTTATGGATCAATTAAACCCAAAGGTATTATTATCCTTTGTTTTAGGTTGAGATAATCACATATCGTCTGTCAAAACAACGATTGCGTATCACAGTAAACAAATGAATCATGTAAATGCACACAAGAGCAAGATTGCTTTTCTCGAAAATCACTTTCGCTTTCACATGATTTTCAGAAAAAAGTCTATAAATATTCTATTAAACTTAAATTTACATCGATCGGTCGTTCTAATTAAAAGACTTAAGAGCAGTGTCCGATTTAGTATATTGTGTGTTTCATTCGGATTAAATTATCTAATGCTGGTTTATTATTCTACCTCAACTACACAGTGTGTGCAGATATCAAAAGCTGGAAACTACGTGAAACAACACATTTCACTTCATGGCGTCACGCACATGCTAGTATTTACTTCTGCAAAAGGGCGAACGTGTGTGTTTATAAAATTATTAAACGCACAAATCGTTAATATTTGCCATATTGGGTATGTAAAATGTAAGTTATTTGTATTTATTGTGCATGATGTGAATTAAAAAGTAAAGGTCAAATATCGAGGCCGTAATGAAACGTTCTGATTTTGACAGTAACCTTGAAGTATTCGACAGTAACAAGTAACAGCTACCTTTCGTATGTAGGTGGACCTTTCAAAACTTATTCAGCAAAATAACTCTACAAATGATTTGTCGGTTAAATAACAATGTCGTGAGGACCACCTTTATTATGTTACCTGGCTATGTGGTCCTAATCTCAAAAGGGTTGTTCCAGTTATGCAACATCTCGTCTCAACTGGCCAAACCTAAATGGTTATCAAGACGTCATTCAGGACAGTATTTACTCTCGAACTGAATTAACAAGATGATCTAGGACCGTCTTTGTAATTTTTCGAATAGTTTGTGTTTTGTTTGCGACCGAATCTGTTTGTATCCTTAAAGTACACAACAGTACAGTACCTAGGTCGTGTCTGATGCGTCATACACCCGTGAGGTTTATTTTTAAAACTGACGAAATACGTAACAGGCCTTATGAGGATCACAGTGCGTATTGTAATCAGGCAGGTACATTGCGTAATTGTTTATATGTTATTTTCATTAAAATAAATATACATTAAAGCAGTATTGTAACATATAATGAGTTTATTAATTCAATAAATGTAAAATGCTGTAAAAAGAAAGTGCTATGTATGGATTTTTTTCCATTTTCTTTACTTGTGAAACATTATTGATAATGCGTGATAATCAACTAGAATAAAGCAAGCATAGTGCTCATTCGGTACAAAATAAATTATTAGTACAAAGCTTTTGTTTGACACACTTTTATTTATTTTGTTGCTTTTGTCGATGATATGTCAATTGGCGTTAAAACACCGTTGAATATTGCAAAACTTCGTGGTTTTAAGGTTCATACTTATACGAAAAAAACAATTTAGTTTGTTTTATGATGTGTTACTTTATCGCACATTTTTCTCATAGTAATTTATTTTATTTGTTAATTTTCAAAATATTGTCAAAATAAAATAGTTTGTTTTCGACTATGTGAACACCTAATTTTGTTTTCTTTCCGTATTGATGGTCTAAATTAAACTGTCCCTTAAATTCCTTAACAATGAAAACTGTTAAATAATCTGGTGCCTGTATTATTTCAAGGAGGTACAGCGTTGACATTTTCTGTGATAAACATAAAGAGATAGTTCTGGAATGTTTACATATGTTACTGAAAACTAAAGAACAGAGCACATTAACTTAGGTTTAGCAACACCATCATATTGTTTAATGTGCACGCCTTTCGTGATACGTATAACTAATTTCAGGCGGCCGAACGTTATATTTATCAAATACATTTATTTTCTCAAATTTACGATAAATAAAGTGGGATCACTATGCGATCACTATGCATATCATTAAAAATATCACTTAGTAATAATAATAAATACTCCGTCAAATGAAAAGGCAGGTTATGGATAAATTTAAGTACATAAGAACTTTTTTTTATAAAAGTGTTCATCATAAATTTTGTAAAAAACAAACACACTATATGCATGTAAAAATATATTGTTCACTAAAATGGCTGACACGATATGTTGTTTTGATTCATGATTCATCTGTTGCTGACCATGACATCCATGATTTCACAATTGATCACAAATAAAGTCATTATATATGGTAACACAAATAACTACATTAACCAAATCTTCCCAAATTTACTTAAATCTGCCAAACTCTATTTAAAAGTATTACTGACAGATAGGTTTGTAACGAACCTGAATATTGTATTTATATGTATATTGTATATGTGTCCTTTTGAATATTAAATTTCACACTAAAATATTTCCTTATACATGTAAATGTATACTGAAAAATATTTGCTGTTATATGTTAAAAAAATCCATTTCTGTTACGCCAACTATTTGTGTGTTGAACACAAAAACCTACACGTTGCAATAGTTGTATGGCAAATGAATGCAAATTACTTAAATTACACTTCATAGGATCTCCAAAAGCATGCCGCGGTAGCCATATTCAGTATGTGGACGGGCATAATTGTAATTAACTGTTTAATTGTATTACAAATTAAGACACAGCAAGCGTTATTGTAGGGTTCTCGACAAAAAGCAAAGCAACACAACATTTTTTAGTACAACACCTACAGTAAACGAAATATGCCACACGTCACAATAAATCACAAATCGACTTCAAGTTACATTAATAACGCAAAAAACATCGCTACCACCGCCGATTATCCCGTAATTCGACTTGAAAGAAACCGTTGAAGTATGTATGCATTCAAAATGTGTAATATCCAAGATGTTTGAAGCCGACATATTCCTGTTGGTGTATACAAACGGAATAAAGGTTGTAATACTATTCACGCCAATGAAGGCAAAATGTTACATGTGTATTTCAGTAATACATTGACGGAGTTTTTAAGTAGTATAAATTAAATTACTTAATTTATCACAACATTTTATTGAATTATCTTTTATTTCGGTAGATTTGAGAGAGATTTTGGTTATCCTTGTCGCCTCCATTTTGTTACGAAAGAGTGTAAGGGAAGATATATGCCCAAATATATATTCTAATAAAAGAATGACCATGATTAAAACAGCACTGGATTTAATGGTATGCATATTAAGTTTAATCATGCATAATTTGAAACATGCACATATGGTATAAAAATGCATTTCCTCCTACGCATTGATAAGTGGTTAAATCCGTTAAATTATGCAGTAATGGCTCTAAATTTGCCTACTAGTAGAGCACTCTGTGTACAGGGTGTCGAGAAAAATGAAAATGCATTCCTTGTGTGATGGCATAGCAATTCAAATGTGACGCGTAGTAAAAACATCTTGCTTTCGCGTTAGCTATGCCCCAACCCCCATTCACACGGATCCGATACACTGTATTTATGCAATGTAAATAGGTTACAAAATAAGAACAAACACAAAATGAATGTTGTATTGGTTTATAAATTAATATTTATATGGTAGTTTCTAAATAAAAAAGAAATGAAGCACATTGATCGGTATGAATGTTTCGTGGACCCTAGTTAGTACTTTATACAAGTAGAGTGTGTCACATTCGTAAAGAAAAAGAATAGCCATAAAGACGCATGTCGAAATATAAAGCAAGTTGAAACATAAAAATTTCATCAGTTTTGAACGCAGGGGCATGGTATTAAAACACCTTGTAGATGATCAATTTGCAATTTAATACAATCTATTGTGCTACATTTTCGGATACAAATAATTTAAAAAGTTGTTTTGATATGTTAGTCTATATAAATTTTGTGACCTCCGGTATAGTGAATAGTTTGAACCCTAGTGACAGAGGTCTACAATACCATGTTCAAATAAAAAATAAAACTCTGGAGCTTGTGGTTTCAGAGATGCATTTTGTTTAGGTTGGTATGCAATAGTATCATTGTGATCCAAAGGGCACGGTCCGTTGTTACCCCATGGTCATTCTTATAGAAAACTTTGTGGAGGACTGCTATGCCATGTTACATACCAAACAAATAACTTTGGGGCCTTGCGGTTTCAGAGAAGCTATTTTGCTTTTAATGGACATTATAACAATCATGATGTTATGGATTGCCTGGCTGAAAAAATGGCATACCTTTTGGAATCTTTCATGTCGGATGATAAAAGTCTAACATGCAAATAACGATCAATGCCTGAAAGTTTGAATGTTGTATGTTTAAAAATGTAGAAGAACACCTTCGGACATTATTGCATATACGGACAGAAGGACATTAGACATACAAGACATACGCCATTCGCTAGTTCAGTACCCCCCTTTATAGTAGCGAGGGATAATATTAAAATACATGCCACATATATTGCAAATATTGTATTCTTGCTACGCAGATGATGGAATGGAATACGAATGAAATTTCGACGTATGTAACAAGGCTTCCCTTACTTATATTATTTTTTGCAGAAAAGATGTTAAAGCAAACAAAACGTGCAATATTACCTATTCCTAATACAATACCACCCCAATTTTAATGTGAACGAAGATTAAGACAAGCATCGCAAAGGTTTGATTCGCCTTTTTTTTTAATTCGTGTGTTTATGATTCTTCTTTGTTAATTGATCCGTGTACACGTGCATGGTTAACAGTACGCGTGATAGAACAACCTGAAACGGTTCACGATAGAGATTATAAAGCTAAACGTGATACTTGTTATACGAGTTGTTTGTCAATATTACTTGTGTGTTGTGTGAGAATTAGGTTCGCAATGCACACGGATCATATTTCATGAACAGCGTCTATATAATTGTAAACATCTCACACGAACTTATCTTCTTTGCTTGACTCAATCAATAATGGGATTACCTCAGCATACGAAATTCGCAATACTATGTCGTTTTCTTTGGGTGTTGATGTCATTATTTTGGGCAATAATTATGATTATAAAATAATCATCTAATGATAAAATAGTCTTACTGTAATAAAATGTTAAGCCATGTTAGAGACAATAATGATAATTATGAAGACACACCCTTAATATTAAAATATTATTTCTGTGTTCGAGTTTATGCTAAACGCCATAAAGATGATTTATACAGATAGCTTAACGCACGCAATATATTGTTTCCTCCTAGTGTATAGTACATGTCTCTCGAATGCAGAGATGCAGTATTTCTTGAACTGACTGAGAAGTTGTACATTTTAATATTTCAATTCAGCGTGTATTGTACAGTTCTAGTGCTTCGATGCCAATTGTTGTCAAAACGATTGAGTATTTAATCTCAACTCCTTTCCCTTTCAGACCAGCTGAGATGTGCTGAATATTCGTCAAATAAAATGCTCTACAACGGTTATTTTTTCCAAGGGTATTATGCATATCAATGGTCATTCTAAGAAGAATACTTAACGAGTAACAATGTATACCCATATATAAGGTTCGATTTGATAAATTCGTGGTATAGAATTATTTTTAATTGCAGGCAAACATTCTGAAAAAAGATTGATTTGACAAACACTTCTCTTCACTCTGATTTTGATGGGAAGCAAGACACATGGCTAACAACGGTATTTTATTGTCCCCTACCGGTGAAACCGGACTTACGGTTTGCGCTCTGTAGGTCAGTTCGTCACACTTTTCTGGATCCTGAAATAACTTTAAAAGTTCTTCATATTTTTTCATGAAACTTGAAACATGGACATATTCGAGATGTATAAATGATAATGTATATATCAATCAATTCATAAAATTATTAGAAAAGAAAATTATAAACACGAAACCATCATAACTATTGATGCTTCACTTAATTCGTGTTAATTGAAGACGCTGATTGGTTTAAGATAATCTTTCAGGCGGAAAAAATACATATTTGCTTAACGATTTGGATTCGGATTCGTCTGTCGAAGACGAAGATACTGAAGGCGACCCAAATGAAGCAGTACATTTATTCCAGACAGCTTCAACTGCTCATGATCTCCCGCTGTACTCGCCTTGTGATCAACCAAATTCCAAGGTCGTGTGTATGAATAATTACTTTTATGGCGTTTGTTTTGTTTAAAAGTGTTGTGCTGTAAATATTTAAAGCATTAAATTTGCATTAGCTCAACTTACAGTAAACATGATGTATATCCTTAAATTATTTTTATTTAAATTGTGTATTAAAAAGTCATAAATATAATATTGCATAACTGCAGTTTGTAACATTTTTGTACTTTTTAAAGGAATCGTACGCAAACGTCATTAAATCATATATTTTAAAATAATTAAAATTATATCAAGACACCCGCAAAATAAAGGTTATTCACAAACACTACGCAATATAATCTATATTTGCCTTAAATATAACTTGATTAATCAATCGGTTTTGCTTTTTTTAAGTTATTGTTTTTGGTGATACCCAATGCCAAAATGTCACATTTTGATATGTTTATGTTGTTTTCGTTGTACTTTTAAGATTTAAAACCACTCTTTTTCCCGATCTATCAGCAGAGGCAGGTTTCCTTCTCGGTGTGTGTGTGCGTGTTTGTGTGCGCGCGTGCGCGCGTTGCGCGCGTGTGTGTGTGCGTATAATCAGATTTAATGTCATCGCCGAATCTTCCCAAATACTGTATGTAGTTACCTGCCCTTGAGATCTTTCAGGAGAGACATTTTAATTTTGAGCCAAAGTAGGTCAAATTTACCCCGGCTTCCCGGGTATTCACGAAAGAAATAATTTTGAAAAGAATATCAGAGCGCGGTGGCCAATGAGACCTAAATGTGTTCTTGTAGCCATGTACATCTGTGGCTCGTCAGATGAGAAATTTTGATGCCGAAATATAAAGGAGCTGTGAAATATTATATATTAAAAGCCTTGCGTTTTGGATGATGTGCGGTAATTTACAAGCTAAAGTGGGATCGCTATGATGGTGTGATGTATGGGTTATGTTTTATGTATTGCATATGTCTGTTGTGTGTTTGTCTTGAGCGGAAATTGCGGGAGAATGCCAACTGTCGGTTCGTCGTGAAAGTCAATTTCGTCTTGTTTCAGTCTGCAGCCCACAAAACCCGCTGTCCCCCCGCAAGCGCAACCCTCGCCGACCAAGCCAACACCGACCCGCCCACTCACCAGATCCCGCCCCCGAGCCTCCCACCACCGAAGCAACCGAGACAAGCTATCCCAATTCCTCCCTTTGGCTTCCCGAGACAACAGGTTGTCCATTGTTTGAATAGATGGAAACATAGTTGAGTTGAAGCTACGGCGATGCTTAGTAGATACGGCAATATATTTACTGCTCCTTGTAAAATGCTTAGGATGGGAGAGTTATCGATAGTATTTTAAAATATCAATTTCAGAGTAAGTTTGTAAAATACATAGGTTTATAGTTGTGATTAAATGCTTAGTTATAAAGACGTTTTATCAAACAGAAATCAATATGTTTGAATTATATTTTACATTCGTGCCTTATCATCATATTCTAGGCTATGATATCATGGTATTTGTTACGCCAACGTTTTACAACTCATGTAGTTAACAGTATTCTAATATCGACCGAGGGGCCTCACACATCCCCGTCCGAAGCCGCCATCGCCTATTCCCACCCACTGTTCCACCCACTATATAAATGGGGAGTCGGGCGGGATACAGGACACGCCCCGTGAGATATGTTAAGTTGTAAATTTTGTAATATCCTTAAACACTGAATATATTAAGTCAGGTCGCATTTTAGATGCACCTGATTTTAGCGCTTGCAGAGCGCTGAGTGTAGATTGGTCGTTCGTGTGTTTCTATTTCGTTCAGCCACGTTTGAGCGCTGTTCATTTTTCGGCGTAAGCTGCATAAGCCAGCTTTTCACCCTGACTTGACCTTTGTAAGTGTCCAATAAAATTCAAATAAAATTTCCCGCGGCTAGGTACGAATGAATACACTTCATTTATTCCATTGGCTGATTTGAGTATACCACCAGAACATTGGAAACATATCCGCGTCTTTGTAACACTGTTTTACTGTATGAAACAATTTTATCTCTAATGAAAAGGCTTAATAGATAGAACAGTTTTACACTCAATTCTCGACATCAATACAGTTTGTGCGTACACCTTTTATTTTCAGAGTATTACCAGCGCAAAAGCGTTTATACTTAAAAGGCTATGTTCTCATATTTAGTACTTACTTCCATATTCCTGTCAACATGTTAACATGTAAAAGTATAAAGAGCAGTGGAAGCGAGGCCTCACTTTAAAGAATTGCATTTCAACCCGCGAGGTTTCGGGTCAAGTCGCGGACATTCAGAGTTTATATACAGGTCATCACCGGAGTTCGCGGTCAGTAAAATAATCGTTATATAATAAAGACGCTATCCGTGAACTAGGTGACCTGGAATTTTCTTTAGACCAGAAATATGTTAAAAGAAGATATTCAGCAATATAATTATGGTATGTCAATAATAGATTCTTAATGTGTTTTCAACAATACAATGATAAATATTATTTTTAATAAATTTAACAATAATTATTCCACCATATTGCCTAATATACTAAAGTGATATTATGAGCATGTAACAGTTTATAGGTGTCTATCGCAACCGTTGATTATTTTTGATGTTTCTACTTCATATACACTTATAGTAATTAATGCAGCATCAACATACTAAAACAATATACCACAAAGAGAAAAATAATGCATTTGAATATTAACCGTACTTTCGTTTGACAACTGATCATGCGTTTACGAGTTGAACCTAAATTTAGTTTTAGTGCAGATTTGTTCATACGACACAAAGACACAATATTGTTTTACGGATCATTTCGGCTTACAGGACTGGGTGGGTCACGTAAGAATATCGAATATAAAATATATTTTTATAAACAACTGGTAGCAAGGTGAGTTGCAGATAATTGATCAGTAACCACATTTTAACTAACTATTTTGACCTGTTAATTCTTTTCAGCTCAATTCAACAGTGCAAAATGCCCATAATATCACTTTAAGCATGAGCACGATGATTCTCGATACTGTTAATAATCGAATCAAATAGCAATGCCCGACAGACCACTATAACAGGTTTGTTCTCGTGTGGCCGGTTGACTCATATGTTTAAATTTCACTTCCATTCTTCTTTTGGTTTTCTGTTTTGTATCTATAGGTTTATGACCAGCAATATGTTATAATGTAAAATAAGCCGCGAAAACTCCCCGTAACATCCCGTACTGCGTGTGATGCAGCTAAGAACTGCACAGAAAAAGACATTCGCTATCCTTGATCTCATTCATTAAACTATTTACGCCGTATATCTTTTTTAAAGATATTTCTTGTTACTAATTCACACGTAAATATAGACAGGGACTTTTAATATTTTACTTTACTGTATGTGGTGATGGCATGTTGATGGTTGTATAGTACATATGCGGCGACGGCTACTATTTGTTCGTCATGTTTGCTTTCGTTGGTATATATCTGGATATATTTGAAATTTGTATGTATATTTAATATGAGTTTGAGCTGAAGAGTCGCTAACCGGTCGTCGTTGGATTATTTAATTATAGTTGTAAGATGTAAATCAATAGCAAGTCTGTAGAGCGTACTAAGGCTCAAGTTAGTGGGTGCCGGTGTTGTTATGTGTTAGTGCGATAGTAGGTCTCCTTCTCGGTACAGAAAAACGTCTATATGTACTTTGATTTTAACAGATGTGTGCATTGATAGGATATATGATTTATTGATACACTTTCTCATTACAGGATCACCGGCCGAATATAGAGACAGCAACAGGCGCAATTGGTATGTGACTTATTAAAAAAAAAATCGGAGTCTGCTCATATGGTATATAGCTCTACAACAATACCCTGTCACTCTTGAAATTGATGAGCATAAATTATACGATTTGATTGTGGTAAGCGTGTGGCTATGATAATAATTAGTAAAAACATCCTTGTGAATGGAAAATAATCAAACTACAACGAAAATCAACTTCTCTGAAACAAACATTGCACTATCATATATGGTATGACTTATTTACATATATATAGGTATTGAACTCAAAATGACCGAAAATAGGGTGCATCGCTTTGAACAGTCATTAATTAATCAATTATGCAGCGATTTCCATGAACTCAGTCTTACTAAACGCAAAAACAGATTTCCTTTCTGGAAATGTACATATCTTGCCATATTTTTACAACTGCTGGGTCAAATTTTATGAAATAACACGATACACAACTCGCGTGACCTACTCGTCGACGATCTGACCCGATCCAACTAATAATATTAAATAGTAAAGACACACCTACGCGTTGGACCAATGAAATCGCTCGTGTGTTTAAAATGTCACCTAGTTGAAAGGTGTGTAAACAAAGGTTTCAAAAGGCGCTGGAAGGTTTTGATGCCTAATGTATCTGCAAGAACGGTAAGAATGTTTTTCATACGTTTTATTGAATTATGGTTCCAATTAAGGTCCGTGAATTTTGCAGGGAAAATGCCGTTTACTCCGTGAAGATTTCAGTCTTTAATCGGGTCAGATCGTCGACGAGTAGGTCACGCGAGTTTTGTATCATGTTATTTCTTAAAATTTGATCCCAGAAAGGAAATTCATTTTTGCGTTTAATACGACAGAGTTCATGTAAATCGATGCACAATTGATGAAGTAAGTCACTCTTGGCATTAACCTCCTCTATCTTCATCGTTCTGCATTTAGAACATTTTATAAATAATCACCAGTGTTGGCCTGTATATATTTAAACGCTGGACTTAGTTTCCTTGGTACTCATTATAATTCTTTATTCTTGAAATTATGAATGGGTTGATGAATACGGGCACATAAGACGCGATTTAAATCGATCGAACCGTTCCTCTCTCGTTAAACTCGTGCGAAACGTGCACGAACAAAACCGAATGATATATGGGAAACAATCCAAGAGTATAATGTATGCTCATTGAGGTCAAAAGTCAATGTGGTTTAGCTACAACTTTATTTTAATATATCAATGCATAAATGTCAGTGCAAATGTTAATGCAGGCGAGCTAAACTTAGAAATTTAGCTGCAATACAATTGCTTGTATCTACCTATATGCCTTCGTACATAAAACATGACGATATAACCAACCTCTAATTTGTTCAACAATAGATTACTGTTAGTTGTTCCTGTAATGATTTTTTTACTTATTCGATAATTATGTTCTATTAAAAAAAACATTGCAGATCTTGAACGAGAAAATGCACAGCTGTTAAAAAAGGCTAACTGTACCAAGTGCAAGGAACGAATACGGAGGGCTGCGTGTTTTAATACGCTTCAGGACGGTCAAAATTGTGGAGATATTTCTTTTTGCGAATTGTGTTACAAGGAAACAATAACTTGTCCAAAATGCAAAAAAAGGATGGACAAAGTTATTCTAGTAATACATAACAAGGCATAGAAAAGAAGAATTGGTTTAAATACCCCGGTTAAGGATATCTGTCAAAAATTTGCAAATATATTTTTGTCGAAAAAAGCTAAGAACACTACCCGCAAAAACTTTGGATTTTAAATTTGAAATAGTGATAATTTACTGTCTATAAAATTAGTGTTATGAGAAATAAAAAGAAGTGAAATATGGACAGTAACTTCAGTGAAAGTGAAAAGTTAAATAAAAACAAGAATGTCAAAATAAAAGGCCCGTCTGAGGAAAACAAGATCTCGATGAGTGAAATTCTCTGCGAAACAAACTCTTCTATTTGGTGCTAACATATTTTAGTTACTAGCCAGAGATGCTGTTGTAGACAGTAGTTAGATAGGCGTAGGACCTTTATATAGAACCATGGAGACAGGAAATGTCTAATACTAGTAAGAAAATACTTGAGTATCTGAAAAATAATGATGGCCGATTAGTAAATGTTGAAAAGAGACTTGATGGTATTAGAGAAATTGGTTTGCAATGTTGATATGGAGCTCAAAAGGCTGTGGACTGCAATTCGGGATAGGAACGGGGGGGGGGGGGGGGGCGTTTCATAAACGATCGTACGAGCATTTTAACTTACGAGAGAATTTTGTAATCTTAATAAGTAGACGAACTAGCTCGCCATGCTCGTCAAATATACGGCGCTTGAGATGCCAACGTAATTAATTAAGTACTGAAAATATTTAATTATATGATATGGACATCAGCAATTATGTATCTTCGCAAAATGTATCGTATCGTAAATGTGTACTACGATGTTTATTGAAACGGTCCCCCGCCGGAATGGAGGAAAGGATCACACAGGTGGAAGAGAGAGCTGATTCCACGGACTTTGGCCTAGTTATGGTTAATAATAAGGTGGCTGTGTTAGAGAAAACCAAGGACAGCCTGCAAGAGGAAGTTACGTATCTACAGTCACACTCAATGGGGAGCAATCTTGTGTTAAGTAGTATTCCGGAAGCTACAAGAAGACGTAGAAACTATTGTGAGAGGCTTTATACACGAATAATTGAAGGTCGCAAAGGACAATGTAGACACAATAAGGTTCGAGTCAGTGCATTGAATAGGACCTAAGCGTGAAGGTAGACCCAGGAGTACTGTAGCCAAGTTCACGCTGCTTAAGGAGAGAGAGCACATATGGCATTTGGGGAGCGCGCTGGAGAGTAGCGCGTTCTAAGTGAACGAGTAGTTCCCGAAGGAAGAGGCCAACAAACGCCGAATGTTGGTGCCAAGTGTGAAGGAAGCCCGCAGCAAAGGTAACACAGCATGGATTGCATGTTTGTCGACGGGTAGCCAGTTCGGGACTAGGAATACGAGGGGGGTGAGATTCGCATGCTATCATGGAACGTGCATGGGCTAACTGCTTTTAAATGAGGCAGCGTCGATTTTATTCACATTGTTATTATTAATAACATAATTTTTCTGTATGAAACGTGGACTTCCGACTCGTTAATATACCCGGCTATAAATCGTTTCATTTCTTCAGAAAATTCCAACATCGCATCGCGAAGCGCTCGAGTGGTGGAACTGTTACTTATATTCAGATTCAAAAGATTCATTTTGAACTGTGTTGAAATTATTCGGAACTATCCAGACACTGTTTTATGGATTTAATCGGATACAAATGATTGTCATATTCACAATAATGCTTAAGTATGCGGTGTTTACGTATGGGGTAAAGATTCTTCGGTGTACAATATTTTTTTATGTAGATATATATGACGTTTTAGAATCGATTAGATACGAAACATTAGTATATGTTTATATAGTTGGATATTTTAATAGTCGTGTAGGCGATAAATTTGATTATATTATACGTGATTGAATGGCTGATTGCATTGATGATAACGATTATTTTCCAGATTAACCACTGTACCGAGCCTCACCCGATGATACTGTAAACAATCATGGTGTTAAACTTAGTGACCTTTGTCAATCAACCAGTCTTCGCATTCTAAACGGTAGATTGCCCGATTCAGACAAGTTTACGTTTCTTTCTCAAGAAGGCGCGTCGTTAATTATCTGGTCACAACAGAATGCAATTTTTCGCGAATCAATAGTTTTACGATTGAAGATCTTAACGTATATAGCGACCCTACACCAATTGTGTTAATTTTATACTGAAATTTTAGTATGTTTAAATGTCCGCCACATGGAAATTGTTAAAAGTGTGATCATTTTAGGTTTGTTAAGTACTGAAAAATTTAGGTAACAAGTTATTCTTATTTTCTATATTTAAAGACGGATATTCTTATCGTTTCGTTTTGGTGTGACTGATTAGGTGTAGATGTCGGTTTAATGCAGTGGTTGCAAAAAAAATCTTCGTATGCGTATGTATTATATTCGAATACTTCTGCTTTAATAAGACTATTTTGGGGTATGGGGTTGTGGATGTTGTGGTTTGAGTGGTTCGCTTGTTCTCCGTTGGTATCCGGGGTGCGTGTGGGGTGCTTTTGGTGTTTGTTTATTGTGATATTTGCGAAATACATGTGGCATTTGTTATTTACATGTTTGTTTTTTAAGAATACTTAAATCCAGATTTATACAATTGGCTGCTGGTGTTTGTTGATAATAGTGAACTACGTATCTTATGAAATTATTGATTAACGTGCCATAAATCTTCTTACTCATGTTTTATTTGTTTTGTTATACTGACGATGTAGATTGTGCAAGTCATAATGAAACATGTGTTCTGTTCTGTTTTGTTATCACACGGACTTTTTATTGTTACACTATAATAATTGGTAATTCACATATCACATTGGGTTTGCTTTGAAAAGTATCAAGTATATTTAGTATGAAATAACTGCGTAAACCCTTGCACAGTTTTTTTTATTTCTTTTACATACGGGTATATCTCAATGAGCATGAAGTCGTTTACAGTGCTTAATAATGTGTTGTTATAAATAAGATAAGACGTATTTATTTTATACTTTCCGGTGGTTTATAGAGAAATATCAGTGAATTAAAACTGATAATTTCACTGTTTCAAACAATGAAAATTATCAGTGAAAATTATCGATAATTTTCACTGTTTATGTTAAATGACGTCATTTTTTGGACGAAATGACGTCATTTTCCCAACGTAATTCTTTAGTTAAACTCTTTAACAATGTATATAAACTGTGAAATAAAGCATAAAATAAAAAGAAAATTTGTTGGGTTCGGTGGATTATCGATTTTAATTCACTCGTGATCATATAAAATGTATATTTTCACTCGTGGCTGCGCCACTCGTGAAAATATTATTTTCTATTATCACTCGTGAATTAAAATCGATAATCCACCGAATCCAACAAATATCCTCTATATAATCTTATGGTAGCTTTTACATAAACGATCTAACATGCCAGCATGTTAAATACGAATACAAAATATACACAACTACCAAAGTGTAATTACAATACGTATTTCATGATACTCCGCTTGTAATTATTTTATTAGCATGGTAAAATTTCGATACCGTGATTTTGATGGGATCAGTATTCCGATATTGTATTAGGTTTGTTTATTAAATGCTTCAAGTGTATATTTTGCACATGTATTACCGTTTGTACATAATTGTTGTAAATGTATGGTACGTTCTCAATGATTCGGAAGAAAAAAGTATCAACATAAGATTATAGAAAATTTCATGCATTTGATCACATTCAAACTCTCACCATTTGTTAATTAATACTGATAGGGCATTTTTGGTACAAGTCAAAACACGTGTTCACCAGTCCAATTGTATTTAGTACTTGATTGTGCATGTATAGTGATTTGGGATTTAGATTCTTTAAGTGAGCCTTGAATTCCTATTTGTTTTATTGTAAAATACTGCATTTAAACGGGTTTTTTTTTCTAAACGTATAATACAGTTCATTATAACATGAAAGTGTTTAACTCTAACTATACAATTCTTCATTCAGAAAATTATTTGTAATAAAAGCAATATTTCTAGCCTGTAAACATTCAGATACTGAACATAAAAGTCTAAGAATGGATTTGGTTACCGGTAATACGGGCCCAGAACTTTACACTTACCAAATTATTCCCTCTTGCTATTTGCTCTTAAGTAGAATTCGTAGTTTTTCTGGAGCTTCAATTGGCGTTACACATTTAATTGTTCAAATTTTGCTGCAATTTAATTGTAAATAATATTTTTATATATAACATGATTGCTTTTATACCTGTTTTATAATATTCATGTTTTTATTTTATTGTTTTGTTTTTAATGTTACAATTTTATATCTTTATTTTTCACAATATTGTTATGCCAAAGTTATTGTTATAAGGATTTGAGACCGCTTTTCTACGAAATTTTATAATTTAATTTGTTATATCAAATTTTCCCTACAGTGTAAATACCACTTGCATTTAAAATGATTATCAAAAAATTAAAAAATATGTTAACTGTATAATATGCATGTACTTGCCGATATAAGATCATTTATGTTTAACACGTACAGTTTGCTCCTTTTAAATGCATCATATGTGTGTTCTTAGAAGTACAAGTGTGTTCTTTTAACCTTGATATGTAATCATTCTTTGCAAAGCAGTGCAATGTCCCATCAATTTTATTTGAGGAGTGTGCATGTTGCTTTTGATATAAAAACTTATGTTGTTAAATAATTGTCTTCAAGAATAAATTGAAAATATTATGTATTTATAAATGTTACAAGGGCTGTTTGTAAAACATGCATGCCCCCCATATGGGCTGTCTATTGTAGTGGCAGCCATTGTGTGAGTACGATTTTTGTCACTGTGACCTTGACCTTTGACCTAGTGACCTGAAAATCAATAGGGGTCATCTGCGAGTCACAATCAATGTACCTATGAAGTGTCATGATCCTAGGCAAAAGCGTTCTTGAGTTATCATCCGAAAATCATTTTACTATTTCCAGTCACCGTGACCTTGACCTTTGACCTTGTGACCTCAAAATCAATAGGGGTCATCTGCGAGTCATGATCAATCTACCTATGAAGTTTCATGATCCTAGGCGTATGCGTTCTTGAGTTATCATCCGAAAACCATTTTACTATTTCAGGTCATCGTGACCTTGACCTTTGACCTAGTGACCTCAAAAACAATCAGGGTCATCTGCAAGTCATGATCAATCTACCCATGAAGTTTCATGATCCTAGGCGTATGCGTTCTTGAGTTATCATCCGGAAACCATTTTACTATTTCCGGTCACCGTGACCTTGACCTTTGACCTAGTGACCTCAAAATTGATAGGGGTCATCTGCGAGTCATGATCAATCTACCCATGAAGTTTCATGATCCTAGGCGTATGCGTTCTTGAGTTATCATCCGGAAACCATTTTACTATTTCGGGTCACCATGACCTTGACATTTGACCTAGTGACCTCAAAATTGATAGGGGTCATCTGCGAGTCATGATCAATCTACCCATGAAGTTTCATGATCCTAGGCGTATGCGTTCTTGAGTTATCATCCGGAAACCATTTTACTATTTCGGGTCACCGTGACCTTGACCTTTGACCTAGTGACCTCAAAATCAATAGGGGTCATCTGCGAGTCATGATCAATCTACCCATGACGTTTCATGATCCTAAGCGTATGCGTTCTTGAGTAATCATCCGGAAACCATTTTACTATTTCAGGTCACCGTGACCTTGACCTTTGACCTAGTGACCTCAAAATCAATAGGGGTCATTTGCGAGTCATGATCAATGTACCTATGAAGTTTCATGATCCTAGCCCCAAGCGTTCTTGAGTTATCATACGACAACCACCTGGTGGACGGACCGACCAACCGACCTACCGACCGACATGAGCAAAGCAATATACCCCCTCTTCTTCGCAGGGGGGCTTAAATATATATATATAATTATTGAATAAAACGTACTAAAAGTATGTGTATTTGTTTTGGAAAAGTCATGTGTATAACAAGTAATATGTATATAAAGTCGTTGACAAGTAGCATTACCAGCGGCCGGCTAAGAACCAACTACAACAAATTTTTTCAAAACTTAAACATTACAAAAATATTTTTTCATTACAATGCTCCCTGTTGAAATCTCAGTGATTCAAAATATTGTATTTGTTTTGCGCATTGGCAATGAGCTGCATTATTAGCTTCGGTAGAACAAATTGGAACAAGAAAATAAACATAAAATACGCACTTTATCGAACATGTTATTATATATAAAACATGAAAAATAAACACAAATAACTATATTATTTATTTACACTACAATACTTTTTAAATATTTAAAACAAAAAACGTCTAACGAGAACATAAAGGTCGCTTTTGAATACAAAATGTGTGTGCAAATGAACTCCCGACTGTGTCTTTTTGAAGTTTTTGTTTCCATACAGGCAATACATTTATCTTGTAAAAATGTCCTACAACTTCAACCCCATAAACACTCAAAATCAACGATTATTTCGTAAAATAAAAATAACTCATAAACAAGATGCGTTTGTGAAACACAATGTCCCCCTATATGACGTTTGACTTTGAAGGATGACCTTGACCTTGTGAAGGATGACCTTGACCTTTCACCACTCGAAATGCGCAGCTCCATGAGATACACATGCATGCCAAATATCAAGTTGCTATATTCAATATTGCAAAAGTATTCATAAAATAAGCGATTTGGGCCAAATATATTTGACCTCTGACCTTGAAGGATGACCTTGACCTTTCACCACTCAAAATGTGCAGCTCCATGAGATGCACATGCATGCCAAATATCAAGTTGCTATCTTCAATATTGCAAAAGTATTTATAAAATAAGCGATTTGGGCCACATATATTTGACCTCTGACCTTGAAGGATGACCTTGACATTGACCTTTCACCACTTAAAATGTGCAGCTCCATGAGATACACATGCATGCCAAATATCAAGTTGCTATCTTCAATATTGCAAAAGTATTCATAAAATGAGCGATTTTGGCCATATATATTTGACCTCTGACCTTGAAGGATGACCTTGACCTTTCACCACTCAAAATGTGCAGCTTCATGAGATACACATGCATGCCAAATATGAAGTAGCTTTCTTCAATATAGCAAAAGTTATTGCAAAATGTTAAAGTTGGCGCAAACAGACAGACCAACAGACAGACCAACAGACAGGGCAAAAACAATATGTCCCCCACTACCATAGTGGGGGACATAAAAATCAGTGGTCCTTATAGCAATAGCTAAATTTCAGCGCTATATGTGGTATGGTAACATAGATTTAACGTGATACAAAATGCTCGTTTTTTTGGTGTGACAATATATTCCATGTGAATTACCATCAACGATATCCGAACATTAACTAGCAAACACGAGATTGGCTTTTCAGGAGGCGTCGGAAGCACAACGTAGCTATGAGAAATATGTGTGAACTTTATTTTTTGAAATATTTTACGAAATATTCGTTGATTTTGAATGTTTAGGGGTTTTAATGTAATATTATATTTTCAATAAAAAAATGTTATTCTTCAAAGTAAAAAGACACAACACAGCAATCCAAAGTTTTTTCAAGGATTTTAATAGTGTAAATAGAAGGTCGAGTTGAATGTTCAAACATTTTAACATAATAAAACTACGTTTTCCCAGATTCGGTATAATTATCGCAAACTATCTAATTTTCACTCTGCAAACCATGCAATCTAAAAAAACATGGTAATCTATCCAAAACATGTTGTATAAAAATATATATGGGAAAAAAAAACAACGCAAATGCCGATAGTTTGTTTATACAAGACAGCCAATAATAGTCCTTGGAGATCATAACAGTGCTTTGAACTAGTGACCCCAATTTCAATAGGTGCCACCTACTGTCCAAGGCCCATGCACATGTGAAGTATAAAACCAATTGGTCAATTTGTTGTCGAGTTATGGATTGGAAATGATTTTCACACTTATTGTGACAGTGACCTTGACCTAGTGACCCCAATTTCAATAGGGGTCATCTTCTGTCCAAAGCCAACAGGAAGTATCAAGCCAATCGGTCAATTTACTGACAAGTTATTAATCGAAAACAATTTTCACACAATTGTGACAGTGACCTTGACCTTTGACCTGGTTATAACAATTTCAATAGTGGTCATCTACTGTCCAAGGCCAATGCACATGTGAAGTATCAAGCCAATCTGTCACTTTGTTGATGAGTTATTGATTGGAAACGATTTTCACACTTATTGCGACAGTGACCTTTGACCTAGTAACTCCAATTTCAATAGGGGTCATCTACTTCCCAAGGCCAATGCACATGTGAAACAAGAGGGCCATGGTGGCCCTGTATCGCTCCAGTGTTTTTTTATGCTAAAAAAGCGTGCAATGCGAATGGGTTGAAATGTACTCAAGCATGTGACTTTCTCTTTCTATCCCTCGTCCCACTGGGCGCTTAAAGTTGAAAGGGTGAGCATTTTTTATGTATAGAAAACGTTACTACGGTGTTAACTAAACAGACTAAAAAGTCCGGGAATTGTCGCACAGGTCCTTTGCTTATAACGTAGGTACATTTATCTCTCCAAAAGATATTGTTGTTCTTTCTATTTCACATATTTTTAGATGCTGAAGATTAAATCTACGCATGTTC
Source organism: Dreissena polymorpha (assembly GCF_020536995.1). NCBI lineage: Eukaryota > Metazoa > Mollusca > Bivalvia > Myida > Dreissenidae > Dreissena > Dreissena polymorpha. The sequence goes on along the minus strand of NC_068365.1, from coordinate 30,744,038 downwards.
TACAAGATTAATAAAAGTTCCTTCATTCAATCATGAATCTTTTTCCAAAATTCCAAAAAGTGTTTGTAGGTTTCAAAGTTTCTGTTACTTATATAGTTCATAACATATGCAAAATACCTAATGACGTAGATCACCTGAACTTTACTTCATTCTTAAGGCATTAGTGAGTGTAGAAGGATTGTTAACGTAGTGAAGAAATTGTTTATTGTACAAAGAAGATATTTGCCTGAGGAAACATAAAGTTACGAGTTTTTCAGGTTCATGAGGTGCCGAAAGGCAGTAGGAATGATAACTTTGTAGAGGTTGTTTGTTAAACAAAGTAAATGTTTATGAGACAAAAAATTGAATTATAATTCATCAAGATGTTGCGATCATGGCAACACTACTTGCATATGGCATGAGGTTTAAAGAGATATCATGACAAACAATTAGCTTGACCTAACTTTCCTTTACTTTTTCCATCTGACATTGGTTACCTGTCATGTTTGTTTTTGAAAAATACTAGGATTGCCATATATTGAAATAAGGTATCTGACCTATTCTCTGATAGGTTGCTAGTAATAGACTTAGCGGCAGTCATGTTATAAACAAGGGGATTCTTCACGGCATTGGTAGAATATACTTTTAATAGATACATCTTTTTTAAGTTGGATTCTCCTTACTTTTTTGCTACTGAATATTAAAATCACTTAATTTCAGTGTAACAATTTGTTGTTAAGTTTATCTTGCAATCTGTTTATAAATCATAAAATGATGTCTTTCAAAAATTTTGTTGATAAATAGGGCCTATAATAAAACAAGAACTTTGAGAATGTTAACATAAAAGAATAATACTAACCATTTGGTGAAAACAAACAAAACAATACATTTTTTTTTATATAATGTTAAATACAAACAAGGTTAATGGACTAAATATAAACAAACACACTTGAGTATTCTTCTTGTGTTAATGATGTATTAAACTGAGTTAAATTAATATATATAATTTGTTAACCTTTCAATATCATGCATTTCACAACTTTAGTTCAATGCTATTTCAATAAACTGAACAGCGTGACAAACATAATAAAGCAGAATATGCATATGAATCTGATTATACACAGATCCACTATCATATAAATCAAATCATGTTTGTATATTTCCATGTTCGAAAGATCCTCTTCTAAATTGTTTTACATCGCGAGTAGACTGAACTCCCAATTTGCAAACAGAAGCCCTTACAGGTACTTGAAAAAAGTTTGGTCCTTATATATATATATAATAAGAGTAAAGGTATCCAACAATGATTTCACAGGTGAAAAATCGACCAAAAATCACCTTCATTCATTACTGACAGCTGGACGTCCTGAATTACACACGTTGAATTTTGGGTCATATTTGTGAAACTTTTATCTGTTTTTGGACATACTTGGTGGATTTTCATCAAATAAAAGGTGTTTTATCATAGATGGACGCTTCCTGCTGGCAACCACAACGACATATGTGTGCATTGTTTGATCTTTTATGCTGTTGCATTGTGTTATTCAATACACCTGTGAATTTATCGATATAAGAACCAAATTTTTTTTTTCAAGTACCTGTGGAAGCCCTGGTTTCCGTGACACAAATTCACTGTGCACATTTCTAAACAAAATATGTGTTTCTTGTATCGTATTTAAAACGTAGTCTTTTTCGTTGACAAACACATTTCATTATTCCTATCAAACTATATGATGTCAGTCGTTATTTCAATAAATATTTGTCATTTCAATAATCTTCAATAATCTTAATTTTCGCTTCACAGCGGCGCCATTTGCATACGAAATACCAAACACATTTTATGAAACTGATTTTAATTGGTAGATTGGGAAACGACAGCCAATTATATCGCTCGTTTTAAAAATGCTTAGGCAGAATCTACCAGTGTAAAATGCGGAGAGATTTCGCGGGCCGCGGATATATTAAGCATATGTTCATTTTTGTGACCCCCGGGGCAGGGTCAAATTTGACCCCAGGGGCATAATTTGAACAAACTAAGTAGAGAACTATTACATGTCACTACATACCGAATTTGGTAGCCCTAGGCCCTACCGTTATGGACAAGAAGATTTTTAAAGTTTGCACAAAATAGGCTTTCAATTTTGTGACCCCCAGGGCAGGGTCAAATTTGACCCCAGGGGTATAATTTGCAGAAATTTGGTAGAGGACTATTAGATGTCTCTACATACCCAATTTGATAACCCTAGGCCCAATGGTTATGGACGAAAAGATTTTGAAAGTTTTCACAAAATAGGCCTTATATAAGCAAATTTTCAATTTTGTGACCCCCGGGGCGGGGTCAAATTTGCCCCAGGGGCATAATTTGAACAAATTTGAAAGAGACTCACCCAAGGAACATTCCTGAGAAATTTCACCAGAATTAGACCAGTAATTTAGGAGATGTTTAAAGAAAAAGTGAACACACGGACGGACGCACGCACGACTGACACAGGGCCATGACATAAGCCCCGCTGGCCTCTGGCCAGTAGAGCTTAAAATCAAGCCATTCGGTAAATTTGTTGATGAGTTATTGATAGAAAACGAACTGGTCTACCGACAGACCCACTGACATCTAGCAAAACAATATACCCTATATTCTTCAAAGGGGGGGTGGGGGAAAAAATAAATGTGTTTGCAAAGGAAGTTAAAATGTCATTTAAATAAAAAATAAAATGAATCAAAATCACTTAAGTCTTTTTTGCTGAGTTCAAGTTAGTTCTTCTTGAATGCTCTGAGCTTTTATGGGTACCCTGAGGGTAAACAGCTGTGAGTTGGATTATTGCAACTAAGGTCAAGTAGGAGCATTTGTATCAAGCTATTTGTTTATTACCACCAAGACTATATAGAGTTATGTTTTTGAAACAATGATTACTAAAGAAAAAGATGATGATGACAGACAACCACTGACCACAACAAATCACCTATTAGCAATTAGTGGTCAGATGAGCTTAAATGACATGTTATTACCTAATATAGAATTACAGCAATAAAGCTATTGCTTACCAATATTGTCAGTAATAAGAATACAATTGGACGGAATAAATACGACATATAAAGGTACAAGATTGACAATAAAACCTTGTAAAATGTTCATAGAAGAATAAAATATGTACATGTAAATAAAATAAAAAAAATTTACAATAAACATCCAACTGTTAAAGTCAGTTTAGCAGAATGTTTAATATACACGAGAAAATAAAATCTACTTGATATGAACATAAAGATAAGTCAAAAATAGCTCTTATACAATGTACATGATAAGTAAACATCTCAATAATGGCCTTTAGCATGTTTCCTGTCACACAGTTTTATAAACTTGACAGTTTGCATCCTTGCACCTTTGTTATGTTGATTTTACATAGTACTTTTCAGGGTCAGCAAAGGAATATTTTTTCCTTTCCTTTTTGCATTTCCAAGCAAAACTAGTAAGTTTAACCTAAATGTGCATGTTTGATTCACATAAGTAAGAAAAGAGCAGAATATCCTTTAAAAAAACATCAACCATAAATGACCTACAGCATGGCAAACACTTTATAGTTTTTTGCTTGTTTGCACAATTGTTTTAAACGAAAATCTTCTAACCAAGTAAATAAATTTTTCACTCTTCTGTATTGCTGCAGAACTAATAAATACAGTAAAATCCAAGATCAGGGATCAAGATTTTATTACTATATTTACTTTATGCACACATGCATGTGTGTATTTAAGCTCCATCGAATATCCGTTTTCTTATGATTCAAACTTTTTACCCATTAACAGTTTTCACACCTTTTTATTTTTGGTTGGTTCAAACATATGACATAATATAAGTTAAGAGTAAAATATGGTAGGGAATTCTTACAAAAATGTAAGGGCACACAACAATGACAAAGTCATTTCCTCAAAATAAAAAAAATTCGCATCCCATGGACAATAACCCACATCCACATATATTATCATCCTTAAAAAATAGCCTGTGATAAATATTTGTGTCACACTATTGTACACGTCTAAATATTTAATATTTTAGACTCACATTTTGGACTGTCTTATTACTGTTTACATCCTTCTATTTATTTAAACATTTTAGAGTGCTGCATATGAAATGTGTCATCTATACATTCATTTTAATGATTGTTGTTTCAACGGTATCAGAACTGTTATAAACTATTGTTTAAACTCCAAATAACCGTGTATGTGCTTTGCTTAAAGTAATTAATTTACATGGCCAGGTTGACATAAGAATACCCTTCAAAGCAGGAATCATTTGGTTCACAGTTTTGATGGCTATCTGTTTTGGTCTGTGTTCCCAAGATTTCAAGTGAGCATGACCTGACTGTTCGTAAATGTAATCCATTAAAATTATATGAAACACTTTGGAGATTCATACTCTACAAATTGAGGAAAATAATTATCATTTTGATTTTGCAATTTGACAAATTGTGTCTTGTTCTGAGAAAATTGAGCTTAATGCATGTGCGTAAAGTGTCGTCCCAGATTAGCCTGTGCAGTCCGCACAGGCTAATCAGGGACGACACTTTCCGCTTTTATGGTATTTTTAGTTTCAAGGAAGTCCCTCCTTGCCAAAAATCAAGTTTAGGCGGAAAGTATCGTCCCTGATTAGCCTGTGCGAACTGCACAGGCTAATCTGGGACGACACTTTACGCACATGCATTAAGCCCAATTTTCTCAGAACAAGACACAATTAGTCTGTGAGCAAACAACAATACAAAATAAGTAAAATTATGAAGATATCATGGTGTAACATACAAAATGCAGAAAGAAGATTTCTTTTCAGATATTAAATGCTATGAAATAAACAATAGCCAAGAGGGTCAAAGGTCCTTAGCAGCCTATCTGGAACCGCAAAGAACTAAAGTGTTCTGAGTAATAAGTACATGTATTAACAAGGTTTCACAATTATAAAGCAAACTGCCCCAAAACCAAGCAGCAACATTTTTGCACACAATTATTTTGATACTCAGCCCAGATATCATAACAACACAATTTGTTCTAATGTTCTGAGCAAGTTTCAAGACAAGTATGTAAAGAATGTTATTTCTAGAGTGCTCAAATGTTTTACTATAGCTACAAAAAGGAACCCCCCCCCCCTTTCATAGTGGCAATGCTTTTTAATCAACTATAACCATATCTCTCTCAAAAATGAAATCATAAAATCAAATGTTTTGAGCAAGTTTAATGAAATACGCCCTCTATAGTGTTCAGGAGGCTAATGAGAACAATACATGAAGGTTCAAAAGCAATCACAAAAGCTCACCATGTTATGCTCAGGAAACCTTGAAAAATATAATATCGAAATTCTTGTTCTTGCTAAAAACACCATGTGTCCATAGGGCATAAATTCTAATACATTCCACTTTTGTCTCAAAACTCCATTATGTCAAAAACGAGCTTTTTATGGTAAAATTTCACTTTCGACCTCTAAGTGATTCGACCTTTGAGGAAAGGATACAGGTAATACAAGCCATCTTGCTGTTTCTTGAGGGTGGACATTTACAGTAGGTTATTTTTTAATTGCATACTAAAGGAAAAGTTTACAGTCCAGAAAGCTGTTTTAGGTCAACTTTTTACTTTGATCTCTAAATATTACCATGATCTTTGAGGTAGACGGTATTAAAAGCAACACATTGTGTTGAGAAGGTTAACCCTTGTGCCTTGTTCTTTTCAAGAAACGATCAGGGATTTCAATTTAGGCAGAATACTGCTTTTTGATGCAAGCATCTTGATTTTTTTTTCACTTTTGACTCCAGCAAATACTATGCCCGGCATGGTTTTTACACAGAAGCTAACTCCCAAATATACTTTCACAGTTTGTGTCTTTTTCAGAGTATTTCCCCTCAGTTCATACACAAATAACTGCTGTTGACTTAAGTACTTTGACCCCTGAAAATGTCAAGCACGAGGTCATTGACTCCTGGTTTTTTATATATAATATTGATTCAATATGTGGTAAAGTTATGGGTAAAACAGAAATGTTAAAGCTTTTTATGGCCAAAAATGACCTTCAACCTTTTCGTGCTACCTTGACCTTTAAGTAGGTAGACGGGTGTTATACATGACATGTCATCTAATGAAGGTTGACATTTGTGCAAAGTTATGTTCCAATCCATCAATATATGGCAAAATAACTGGAGAGACAGGAAGTTTTGCACAGACAGACAGACGAACAGTGGGATTGCTATATGCAACCTCCTTCAAAATGAGGGCGGCGTAAAAACCAACAAAACTTTAGCAAGTAATGCAATAAGGGCAGCAAAAGTGTGGATATTCCTGTCCTTCATATATTTCATAAGAAATAACAATCAAGAGCTGTCTCCATTCGAAGACATATGCCCCTGAAAAACGCTTTTTTGAAACCTAAACGCAGATTTTGAAACCTAAACGCGAACCCTAAGTTCAAGGTCAAAGGGGTCAACATTTTTGTGCGTATGGAAAGGCCTTGTCCATATACACATGCATACCAAATATGAAGGTTACATCTGAAGCGACATAGAAGTTATGAGCATTTTTCGAAACCTACATGCAAAAGTGTGATGGACAGACTATATGCCCACCTTCGTTGGCATAAAAATCAAATGAGTACACGGCAATCATATCAATAAAATAAATAACTATGTCACAATAGCAAATCTAAGGTAACACTCCAATACATGCAAACATCCAAGTAGCGTAGTAGTATATATACATGGTCCATTATTATAAAAATGGCATGCTTATCACAGATCAATATTTCCACATGGATCAAGCACTCAAGTACTATCGTCTCTTTTCAAACTCTTTCTGTATCCAGTCTGAGTCCTGATAGAATCGCGGGTCTGCCAGCTTCAGACACGTTCGCTTGTAGAAGTAGTAGTAAAACACAGAGGCTGCAAGGAGATTAAAAAAAAACCTGAACATAATCGCATTGGATTTAAAGAGAACAAGAAATGTGTTTGTCAGAAACACTATGTCCCCTTCTGCGCCGCTTTTAGTTTTTTTGACCTTTGACCTTGAAGGATGACCTTGACCTTTTACCGCTCAAAATGTGCAGCTCCATGAGATACACATGCATGCCAAATATCAAGTTGCTATCTTCAATATAGCAAAAGTTATTGCAAAATGTTTAAGTTGGTACAAACAGACAGACAGACAGACAGGGCAAAACAATATGTCTCCCACTATAGTGGTGGGGGACATAAAAAGTATGCTTATAGAAATAGTAGCAGTACAACACTTAGGTTGCATAGATTTTAGTAGTCTACAGACATTGAACATGTTGACATGGAATAAAAGTAGACAAAGGCTGGTGAGATTTTAGAAGTCAAACATGTTGAAGCAAGCATAAGCATGGTTGTCAAAGAAATAACAGAGTACGTGTATATATATATCCATGTTAACAACCTCAGTTTAACATTAATTACTTTTCAATCTCTGATTTTATGTCAAAATATCACATTTTCACTATAATCTTTGGGAAATTAGTGTGTTTACGGCACTACTGATTAGTTTTACTAGATTTGTTGTTCCTAAGCTGCAGAAATTAAACAAAAATAATTTAAAATGCAAAACTGTTTTAATATGCTTTCATTATTTAAAAAAAATGACTTGTTGCACTTTCATGACACAGGAATCAAGCTTAAATTTACAAGACATGTCATATAGTTACTCTCATACATACCCGTTCTCTGAATGATGAAAAGTGCTCTAATGCCTTGATTTCCCCAGATCCACGTATTAGGGTCTGCCCATCTCAATGTCTACAACAGCAAAAATAAACCGTAATTATTTAATTGCTGCATATAAAACACATAAAAATATGTATATTTTCATGAATAAATTGTAATTTAAGCATTTTATGTCAATAACAAGAGATGTGTTTGTCAGACACACAATGCCCCCTATTGCGCCGCTTTGAAGCCATATATTTGACCTTTGACCTTGAAGGATAACCTTGACCTTTCACCACTCAAAATGTGCAGCTCCATGAGAAGTAAGTAAGAGATTGAATGGAGAAATGAAAATTATTTTTTAATTTTTTACCTTTGACCTTGAAAGATGACCTTGACCTTTCACCACTCAAAATGTTCAGCTCCAGGACATACACATGCATGCCAAATATCAAGTTGCTATCTTCAATATTGAAAAAGTTATGGCCAATGTTAAAGTTTTTGGATGGAATATTTGACATTTGACCTTGAAGGATGACCTTGACCTTCACCTTACACCACTCAAAATGTTCAGCTCCAGGAGATACACATGCATGCCAAATATCAAGTTGCTATCTTCAATAGTGAAAAAAGTTATGGCCAATGTTAAACTTTTCAGACGGAATATTTGACATTTGACCTTGATGGATGACCTTCACCTTCACCTTTTACCACTCAAAATGTTCAGCTCCAGGAGAAACACATGCATGCCAAATATTAAGTTGCTATCTTCAATAGTGAAAAAGTAATGGCCAATGTTAAAAGTTTTCCGACGGACAGACAGACGCCATATATTAGACATTTGACCTTGAAGGATGACATTGACCTTCACCTTTCCCCACTCAAAATGTGCATTCCATGAGATGCACATGCATGCCAAATATCAAGTTGCTATGTTAAATATTGAAAACAAGAGATGTGTTTGTCAGAAACACAATGGCCCCTATTGCGCCGCTTTGAAAGAAGATAAATTATTTATTTTTTTACCTTTACCTTGAAGGATGACCTTGACCTTGAACTTCCACCACTAAAAATGTGCAGCTTCATGAGAACGCCGCTTTGATTTTTTTTATTTTTGTTGACCTTTGACCTTGAAGGATGACCGTGACCTTGATTTTTTTTTTTTACGGACGGACGGACAGATTTTATTTATTTATTTTTTACCTTTGATCTTGAAGGATGACCTTGACCTTGAACTTCCACCACTCAAAATGTGCAGCTTCATGAGATACACATGCATGCCGAATATCAAGTTGCTATCTTCAATATTAAAAAAGTTATGACCATTTAAGTTTTTTTTCGGACGGACGGACAGAATGACATACTGACTGACGGACAGTTTAACTGCTATATGCCACCCTACCGGGGGCATAAAAATGCCAATTGTCTATTCAAAATAACACTTGTGCTTACAGCAGGAGTTAAGAATTGTGCTTACAGCAGGAGTAAAGAATAACAAATTATCCAATGTGAGTCTTGAGTATTATTATATTATTATTATTCAGTCTAAAAAAATCATGAAATTATAGCTTCATAAATACAAGTCCCTTAGAAAGTTTAATTTAATTTAAGACCTTTCTTAATGGATTCAAGTATTTAAGGCTTCATCTCAAACCCTTAGATGAGCAGCAAACAGCATAAAACCTGAACAGACTGCAAGTTACTCGCAGGCTGTTCTGGTTTTATGCTGTTTGTACATAGCCATTTCCACTTTGCCTCAGAGTGGGAAAAAGTAAAATACTTTTTACAACTACAAATTCACTGAACTCACCATATACCATACGTGTAGGCCCACACAGAGGCAGAAGTAGACAAACACTACTGTGATGGTGACCCTGAACTTGTTAACAAGGATGTTCACAAGGCCTGCTTGAAAGATGAAAGTGTTGAAGAAGAGAAGGAAGACGACGATAGCCGCAAAAAGTATACACACATCCTGGATCCTGTAATGTAGAATATCACTACAAAATGACCTATATCAGAGGGAAATGAAACCATATGGTCACTGGTCAGTCACTTTTTTGGTTGATAAAACTAAATGAAGTGAATGAACTGAAAGTCATTCCTTTAAAACATAAATGTAATAAGGCAAAATGTATAATGTTTTCGTTGTAATCACTTCAATTTTGTATGTCCAAAAGCATATCATTTTCAGTTCACTCACTTCAATTTTGTACAAAAAAGAAATATAAACTAAAAAAATGAATGCATACTGACATATCACACATATTTTATATCTCTAAATGCATAACATTTTCAGGTCATACAAGTCAATTTTTTTAATTCCTATAAAGCATGGCAGATTTTACTAAAATGTGATTTCTGCATTGAATTTGAATAGATACAAGTACAGAACACTCGATACGGCCAAATGTGTTATTTTTGGATGACTGGCTTATTTATGATTGTGAAAATGTATACAGTTCTTAGAACTGTGGAAAATTTTGGTATAATTTGTTTAAATTTTAATTTTAATATCAATGTACTGTATGATGAATAATCAGCTGTACGCTGATAACCTTGGGTATGACACTGTGTACTAACCTTAGGTTATTTGTATAATTAATGAAAGGTTATAATACAATTTATAAATAAACATATAAATTATTCATGAAATAAGTATATATGACAATATTTTCTGAACAACATAACAAAAGCACACCAATGTGATTCACTTTATTGGTGAACAATTTGATTGAACGATATTATAAGTAATTAAACAAGAGCTGTCTCCATCCGATGATATAAGCCCTTGATAAACATGATAAATGCTTTGATAGAAATAATGAGCATTTTTCCAAACCTAAACGCATTTTTCGAAACCTAATCGCGGACCCTAAGTTCAAGGTCAAAGGGGTCAAAATTTGTGTGCGTATGGAAAGGACTAGTCTGTATGCACATGCATACCAAATATGAATGTTACATCTGAAGTGACATAGAAGTTATGAGCATTTTTCAAAACCTAAACGCAAAGTGTGAAAGAAAGACGGACAGACAGACGGACAGTGCGATCACTATATGCCCTCCTTTGGGGACACAAAAAAATAAGCAGTTAGTTATAAAACAACAAGTTTATAATAACTACATTACAGTACATGTATTGACAAAATTTAGTTTTTTACTATACTAATCATTTACATTTAAGTAAATATAGTATTGTAATAATGTATTTAAGGAGTGTTGCGGCAGTTTATTTAATCGAAGATATATTTATAGCAACACCAATGATGCTATTATCACAACTCAATATTTTTGTTATCAGTATCATCAGAAATGACCGAGTTGGTTCATAATACAATTGTCAGTGGTTCTATCCCAGGTGGGGTTAACTTTTTTTTTTACTTTTTTTTTCTTTCTTTAATTTCATACTTGTTTTATACTGGAGCTCTTTAGTCCTGCTGTTTACATTTATCAATTTATAGCATTTAAACACAAATATCAAAACATGCCGAAATCTGTGAACATGTAAGTTATTAATGATTAAGGTCGAGTTTGATACTGTATGGTATTATGTATGTGATTAAATATTGTTTTTTAGTAATGTCTTTTGGTACACTGTTGTGATCCCAGTTAAGATTGTAAACAATTTCTAATGTTTATGCATATTTCGGACAATCTATGTATCGGTACTCGGGTTTTGTCTTATTGCTGTTTTTTTAATGAAATTTGACGTCTAGACGGTAGGGATAATTAAAACAAAAAATCTCTGTTAAAAGTGCGGTGACCCCTTTTTTATTTGTTTTATGATGACAATACGTAGATGAACATATTTGAGCCGTTTCACAGATTTCTGTTTGGCAGAAAAAAAATTAATTCCATTCATGTGGTTAAAATAGTAAAAAAATGATGTTTTTTGGGGTGACATAAAAATAAAAAATTCTTAAAATTTAACTTGTGTACTCCATTTTATTGGTAGTGTGTGGTTTAATTAAATGGTATATGATTATCTTAGCTTAAATAATATCTACATGTTGCCAATTTCATAGGCTATTTATTATTTTTACGCAATTAGAGATTTTTAAGTTTTATTGAAAAAGTACATGTTATATAATGGTGAATAAAATCAAAACAAGGCCGGTGACCCTATGTTTTTATTTCCTTTTTCATATAGTATTTGTATGTATATCTTAAATATAAATTTTTGACAAAATCTATTTGATGGAAAAAAATCAGCAAAACTGCAGCAACACCCCTTAACGAGCAAGTTCACACACACACACACTTACACTAGTAACACAAGAAGTATGACATTTTCAAATCTGAGTAACTCAATGAAAGAGTTCAGAAACAGATCCACAAACAGCAAGAGGTACTGTAGGTACAGGATGGGTCGGTAGCGTTCCACCAACATCTTGGCACATTACACTAAACAATTCTTGAATGACTGTCAACCTGAAAACAAGCAGAAAACAAGGTAAACAAGAAAATTCTTTGAATTCATATCCCCCCTAATTTCAAAAATTTTGTGACAGATGGATGGACGGAATGAAGGACAGACACAATGACAGACAGACAAACAGAATGTGGGACGGACTACAGCAATTTTATATGCCTCCGCCTTTGTCTACGGATAATAATAAATTTACAGGTATTAGAATAATCAAGAATTTTTAAATAATTCTTATTAAACAGATCTAGTGTTAAAACTTACTTTTAAAAACTTGAGGAATACACTTCATTGCATCTTAGCAAGTATAGCTTGTACTTTTTTGAAGTCTCAAGCTTTTCTGAATTGGAATTAAGCATACATTCAGGGATTCTTTAAGGTGAATATTTTTTTCATCTGGTGTCACTATGTCAAAGCTGAGCAAGCATAAGTATATATTTAGTCTACCATAAACAAAAATTCTAATATTGACTGTTAACTGATTTCCACGTTTTATCAAATGTGTGCAGCTTTATTTAAGCTGCAATATGATACAATTTTGTAATTTATAAGCCATGTACATTTCACAATTCCCACAACGCCCTCTAGACTTATTATGTTCTTAAATAATAGCTGTTTTACTCTATTTCAATCTTTGGAAACACACGAAAATCTGTTAAATGTGTTGGCCCAGTAAAAACTTCTGATTAAGTCAATACTTTTCTTTGATTGGCTACTTAAAACTACTTAAAACTCTGCGAGTGTCAGTAATACTATTATAATTAAGACATGTTCTGACCTTGCGGTCACATATGAAATGACATTTCACAGAGATCTAAGACTGAGTCCGAGAAAACTGTTCATTATCCTCAATTTTATTATTTTGACTGTAATTATTGTCTAGTCAACCTATCAGTTTGTAATCACAATCAGTTCAAGCAATAACATATTTTTTATGGTGAATTGTTCAAATGAAATGTGCAAGTTACTGTATGTTTGCCAATGGAACAATTGTAATATGCATATCGTTTTGAGTGTGCTGTATGTGATCATACAGTCCCTCCTAACAAATCCATTGACATTTAAACACTTCTTCTCTCAGAGTGTTATCACACCATGGAACCTTTTAACAGATAAAATCGTAACAGTGCCGTCACTGAATACTTTTAAAAACCTATTGGACATATTTATGGAAGACCAATTATACACAGTAATACCGGATAGAACCTGGGTCTCTGACCATGAGTCAGCCTGCGGCCCTAACCGGATATGTATGTATGTATCACATAAACAAAATGTAAAATGTAAATGTGTTCATGACGTTTAGAAACCGGGTTACGAAATGAAATGTGCACGAATGATCACACACGAATTAAATATGTAATGTGACTTTTTTGCCATCAGACTCACACGCTAGTACCTTTAAGAGTAACTAATATACCTGGAGAACCAACCATAGTCCAGATTATTGATGTTTAATGGCAAAATAATATCATATAGGATTTTAGCGCTTGCTCATTCTTGTTGTTTACTGTGGAGATCTCTAATCTCTAAACTAAAGGTCGGTTACATTTAAGTTGTTAAATTGTAATAGCTAAGTGCATTAAAATTAATTGAAATGCAATTGATAAATTAAATGTCCGCATTTAAATCTTGCCTATCGTATTTTTGTTTGAAATGATATACGCAATTCAAAATGTGATACTCAGTTTAAGATTATTTTAGTCAAGATGGCCGCCACCATTCAGCGGGAATGTCAACAAACGAAATTTTAAAGCAATAGTACTAACCAGAGACATATATTGCATGTATATTCACAGTCTTTTTGAGTTGGATATTGCCCAATCATATCAAAAATTAAGGTGCAAGCATGTAGAAAAATTATTTAGAAAAAAACATGTTAAAATTCTGAAAAATGACATTTTGAAAACCTTTTTTTCCTAGTTTTTCTTGAATGCTCACAACTTTACATACGTACAGCGATCCGAAGGGGCCAATAGCTGGGAGTTGTATTATTGCAACTACTTTTTTTCCCTAACACCTGACCCCAACTTTTTGAGGCCAGATATCAAATGTATATTAAACTTATATGTGTTTAAGCAACCGTATATAGTGTTCCAAAGCCACTTGTCCCTTTATATTTTTTAACCATATATCACGGATCCCTCTGGGCTTTATAAGGGTGCTGGATGTTTCGGTAAATGACCAGTTCGGTAAATTGATTTATAGAGTAAAAGTCGTGGATGTTTCGGTAAATTGATTTTATATAGGAGGTATACCTACAACGAGGTGTTAATGACACCTATTATCGGCTTACAATAACATTGGGGGCATTTATTTGCAAACTGTGGATTACTTTTGAGTTGAGTAATTAATGCCATGCCTAAGGTAAAGAATTTAGTTAATTTTACGATTTAAATAACGCAATACTGTTGTTTGGTTTTTAAATTGGTGCTTTTATTTAATTAACAAAATTATAACATAATAGTAAAAATAAGAAATAATGATTTATGGCGGAATAAATGTAAGCTCTGCAATTACGTTTAATGCTATTTTAAAAAGTTTTTTATGATTAAAGAATAAAGGTTTCATGTTGAATTTTATATTTATTTATATGTTTTATTATTTCTTTCTGGTTGCGAAAAACACACAAAAAAACAATATATAAAATTTAAAACGTGTACGTAATTAATAAAAAGTAATATAATGATACGCGTTATGTTTTATAATTATGTTAAGTGCGCGTGTCATTGAACGTTGAGTTAAGCGAAGAGATACACATACTTGAAAACTGATAAAATTGACATATAACACAACGCCAGCCGAATGAATACACTGTGTAATAGCAAGCTGCCGTGATGATCTGATATCATTTTTTGCCCTAACAAATCGGTTCAATAAATAAATAATAACTGATCTACTTTGTAATCCGTTTTATTTACCATATAATATAAATAAGCAACAACTAAACCTTGGATACTATATATATATATTTGAATATTTCATGTCATTTAAAAAAAATGAGGGAGTAAGCACATATTAATTAGATACATTTTTGACGCACTACAATATTTTTACATTTTTATCACACATTTTTATCATTCAGATTTTCTAATACAAATTAGATACATGTACGACACTGTTCAATTTAATGTTACATTTCAACCATATCAGTCGTTCATCTTTCAAGCCTCGTCGTCGTCGAGCATGTGGTGGACCGCTGTGGATGGTCCGAGGGCATTGATGTGGCTGATGATCCTCAGAAGTTCAGTTGTTGTCAGCTTCTCTTCTTCGTAGTCATCCCATGCTTGATGCAGTCTGCCGTGTATCGTAACATACTTCTTCCGCCTGATCTTCGTGAGAAGGTGCTGGCTCACCAGCCGTATATGAAGATCAACAGTCTCAGATTCCTCTCTGAGAAGGTTGGCCAACTTGTAAAGCCCGAGGTTGGCTGAACACGCTCGTGCGTTGATGCGTCTATGCCATCCTGTAATTATAATAAAAACATGTTTGTACTTAATAACAAGATTATGTCATTTTTTTATCAGTTTTTAATAACATTATTATGAAACAAATGCTTATTACCGTTATAGTATGATATGAAAGTATAAGATTAATATACGAAAAATATACAATGTGAATTGTTTCATACTTATAAATTAATAATGCTAATTGTATTATAGTTACCTTCCAAGTCGTTGTTCGTTCGCACCTCCTCTCTAAACACGCACCAATTGAGGGGTCGCCATACACTGCCGTGGATCCATGTACGGGAGCTGCATTTATCAGACATCTTATGTATTATCAATGTATGTAATTCATTTTAATGAAACGTAAAATACATACCCCCTTCGTGTAAGAATATCCATCCGAACTGATCAGTTTCGCCGCACCTCGCTTAGTCCCGGACTCCACAATCTCATACGTAATTACGGCGTCGTCGGCGGGGATTTCGTCGTTCAGCTCAAGGTCATCAGGTAAAGACGTGTCTACCACTGGTGTTGGTCGTTCGTACTCTTGGGCTAGGTCGAATGACACATCTGGTATGGTAGTGTTACCCCCATGTCTTAGATCTTCTTGTGCAAGATTTCTGAGTGGCGATACCGGGATTTCAAGTGGTGGTGGTGGTTCGTCGACGTTCCTGCAACCATTACAGAACCACTCTATCTGTACCTCACCACTGCGCAGTTGCATGTACTGCTGATGGGTAATTTCTAAAAATAAAAAATAAATAAAGCAAAGTTATAACATAATATGATTTTTATATTTACAACCATTATCTGTTAATTTACGTTAATTAAGGCATTACTTATGATCAGTTTTAAATCACGACATTACAGGCGACAACACAATTCACAATTTTAATGTATCTATATTATCACTAAGAAATTACTAAGACTTACCGGTGTGTCTACGGTGACTCCATCTTCCACATGAATCACATGCAATAGCGTGCGCACGAGAAGTGACCTCAATATTGCAGTAAATACATGGATGTTCAGCCATGATTGTATGATACAGTAAAAGAAATCATCTGCCTATATACATACTTTAACATTTGAGCAACAACACTTACCATAATTACTCGATAACCCGCGAAAATTTTCTCTTCATCCTCTCATTGATTTCTTATTTGACAATGACCATGATAATTTTATAATTACCTAATTACATAATAATGTTATTTTTACCACAAATAAACATCCTTTGATGTCACCACCAGTATTTTTTGGTAAACATGATTAAAGAAGGAAAACGTTTGTTTATTTCACAGTTTGAAAGTTACTGGTCGTGTATGTAAAAACTCGGCCACCAGTGTTAAAGCATGTTCACGATCTAAACATAAATATCTAGATTATTTTAAGAATAATACCTTATGTGCAGAACTGTTTGTAGGAAAAAAAAGCGAGAAATTTATTTACATACGAAACAAACATATTTGATCTTATTATTTTAAACCACCGAAAATTAACCATTACATAAACATGAGGTAGTTTGCCAACATAATGAATATGTTGCCCAGCTCTTGCCACGTGGAGGCCACCTCTTGTAAGAGCCACATTATTATATTTTTTTAACTGCTTTAATTAAGGTATTTATCAACTAAATGTTTAAAAACATATATAAAATACAAAACGATCATGACCTTAATATATAAATTACCTCCATCGATTAGAAATTTAATAGGTTGCAAGCCTGGATAATTAATAATAACACTTTGCAAACATCGTACATTTAAACAGATAATTTAATTAGTACCAAACAACTCAATTAATGTACATCAAAATTAATCCACAGTTTGCAAATAAATGCCCCTAATGTTATTGTAAGCCGATAATAGGTGTCATTAACACCTCGTTGTAGGTATACCTCCTATATAAAATCAATTTACCGAAACATCCACGACTTTTACTCTATAAATCAATTTACCGAACTGGTCATTTACCGAAACATCCATAACCCCTTTATAAAGATGTCTACTTACTCTAGTTCTGGCTACCATAACTTTAAATGTTGCTTTTTATGATTTTTGACTGGCGCGACTTTAAATTTATGGACCAACCCCATTAGGTAAGTCAACCAGAATTTCCCGTAAAGTTGACAGTTAACAAAAACCGGTCCAAAACAGCTTTTTAATGCAGTTATTGTCCCAAATCAACAACTTGATCAGAAAGATTGACATTTTTTTCACATTTAACTGACGTATTCTTTCACAAAATACTATCTTAAACATTTGAAATTTATCTTTTCTGCTCTAACATATCGAGAAAAACGGTGATGCGGCAGACATTTTTTAATTGAGAATCCCCCGATATTTCACGGTCATATGACGTTATTTCTATATTTAGTAACATACCATGTGCTCAAGTGTTTTCAAAGTCTGAATGACATATCCCGGTATTTTAAATTATTCTTGCTTGTTTTAAATTGTAAACAAATTGTAGTGTAAATAAAAACTCAAAGTAAAAATTATTTAAAATTACCTGATCCACTTTGAAATCAGTCTTTTAATCCACCAGAAGTAAGTTGTTAATCACAAATTAGATTTCAGAAAACAAAAGTAATGTTTTCAATTTCAGCAAAAAATGTCAAGGTCGATCCCAAAGTATCCAAATGAAAACTCGTCACGTGACAAAGAGACAATGGCGTCAAAATTGTGAATTTCAGACTGATGAGAGTTATTTTTATCTATTGTAAGATGCATTTGAAACATTTGAACCTTAAAATATGCCCCGATGCAGTAATTTATATTCATTCACCAATATATGTAGAAATGTTTCCAAGAAAATGAACTGTCTTTGATTTATAGCATGACATAAATATGTTACAACTCTGGTTGACTTTCGATATGGGGTTCGCTTCAGCACACAGGTCTGTCAATACTATATAAACTGTTCGCTGAAGTTTTTTAGCTATACTTAATTATGCTGAATTCAAAAAGTTGTTGCCAACCTGGGGTAGTGAAGATCATGTTATAATAATAAAAAAACAAAAACAAAGCATTTTACAGCATGTTTAATAAGTGTATTTAAGGACAGTGCATAAATAACAGCAATGTAATAAGTGTATTTAGTAACAGGGCATTTAATAAATTATATGTCTTATTGATTGACTCTTTCTTAGCAGCCTGCCTACATTGCTGGAGTTTGCATGCTTCAACAGCTTTCTGGTGTTCTGAAATTACAAAAAAGGGAACAAAATATTATTAAAAACATATCAATTCATTTTAGCATATATATAATATAAATGTGTTCTTGCATATGACCTACTACATATTGCCTAGAACACAACAGAGTTAAATAAGTTTGGTATTGGTGTACAGTAAATCTCACCTTTGTTTTTCATGTGCTTAATAATGTTCTCCATTCTAAAAACAGTACTAGAAGTCAGATCTAAGTACATTGTACATTTATATTAATTTCATAGATATTTTAATGAATTTCTCATACATTTTCAGTAGAACTTACAGACGAAGTCATGAGTGAGTTCAAGGTGCACCACCATGTCAGCGAGTTGATGAATCAACTGAGGTATGTTAGGTCTCAATACTTCATGGTTCTTGCAGGGCTCGAATTTAACTTTTCTTTCTACAAGCAAAACATTGCCAGCAGCTTAAATACCAGCTCGCAAAATCAAAAAACATTCTCGCAAATTTTGCTGGAAACATAAATAAAACCAAGTTTGGACATTAGTTTAGTACTATTAAAACTAAATAAAATATGACATCAACCACAAGTTTTGGTGTTATATATGAAGTTCTTTTTCCCATTTTTCACTGTTTTCGTGGAAGAATTAAATTTCCGTTTTTTTTTCTCTCAACTCAACGGTTAACTTTGCTTTATATTTCGTATTGTTATTTCAATCTGTGGGCAAAAAGAAACTAGTAATTTTTCGCTTCGACGACATGGCTGTTCAGGTTTTTTGTCTTTTATAGTGAACATGTGTGGATAATCAACTGTTTCATTATCTTTGTACCAATACCATCCGCATATATGTACTATAAGTATACCCCAACCAGTCTACATACAAGGTGCGAGCTTCCGCATATGGGTATTCGGACGTTCTATTAATTGACCTGCGACTTAGCATTGAGCGCATTTAGCAATATAACTCTTTTTTTTTCACTATTTCTTCACTCGCCAAAAAAGTCTAGTGGCTTCAAACTTAACTCGCAATCTGTACTTTTCACTCGCATTTTGCGAGTGTGCGAGTGTTAATTTCGAGCCCTGGGTTCTTGCATTTTAACTTTTCTTGATATTAACATTTGGTAAAATAATTCTACCTCTTAATTACTTTCACATAAAGCAGTGAGACTTGTAATCTGTTTTAATAACATTTTGTGAGTGAGTGTATTCAATTTATTGTTAGTTAAAATTGAGTTATCTGAAATTAATCCAATAAAATTAATCCAAAGTTGTTGTTTGTTTTCATTGGAATGACGTGTTCAGAGAATGTCGTGATTTTTAAAGTCATTAAACAATTTAGTCACTTGTAACACAAACAATTCTATTTATTATAGCCTTTAACAAAATTTTAATAAAAGCAAGAAAAAAGTTGAATAAAAAATATTAGCTGTCAGCAGATTCAATTTTATGACAAAGCACTGGGCCATTCAGACTTTTTATATTATTGCCAACATATTTCCAGCACTTGTGTAAGACTATAACAATTTTCTAAAAATAAGAGTATTAATTGACTTGTTTGAACATAATATGTGCATTCTTTTACATCTTTGAGTTTGTTTCTTTTCTTTTTTCAGCATTAAACCAATCCGTGAATAATTCACTTTAAATACTATATGTCAAAAGGTTACATAATTTTACCATTATATCAACATGAATGCTAAGACATTTTATTTCAGTGTTAGATCAACAGATACTGTTGGAGCCGAAGTGTATACCGAAATGCTGTTGAAAAATACCACACCCTACATCACCACAAATGTAACTTGAATTGGTTCAAGATTTATGTTAGGCATAGGGGCTCAAAATACCTCAATACTTTTTATTGAACTGAGATCATCAAATTAACAATTTTCATGAAATGTCCCTCCGATTGATGGCTTAAATGGTGTCTTTAAGGGGCTGGAACCAAACATATTTTAATGTATACATGAAGACTTCAACATTAATGGCTGCCAAATATATACAGTTTCTAATCAAGTTATTTTCATTATTTTTTATAAAGAACTACATGTCAGTAATGGCCATATGCATGTAATGTGGTTTGTCTTTCTTAAAATATTTGTTGCCAATGATTTGCACTCTTAAAGTTTTTCCTCTGAAAGGTATCACTATAAATAAATTTTCCAACACACGCAAAAACCTCATCAACTGTAAAAAAATTCTTCGTTCAAATGTCTCTTAAAGTACCGATAAAACATTTAAACATTTTATGTGCTATCATTATGATTTAATTGTTCAACATTTGCTACAGGTTTCAGCAAATCAGGCAAAGAGGAAAATTGCAGAGTCTACAAAAACACCAATTGAGTTCATGGCAAAATATGATGACTTGAAATCAAAGAAGTATGTAACTTTACATTATGTAGAGATTTACTTTGAAGCTGTTGTAGTGATACTGATTTTTTGTGATACATTTTTACCAATCTTTTAATTTATGCTGGATTCATTCATTTTTCAGCTAGCATAAAGAGTTGCATTTTTTTTCAGAATTCACCCCATTAAATTAAATCCTTTTAATTCTTTCCATTCGCTTGAAATGGTATCCATTCCATTGATTAGCTGGTCCTGAGTTCAATAGTGATTTGGAGGGCATTCTCCAGAATTTTTTCTATTTACAAAGTGTACTGGTTCTTTCCAGGTAAACAGATATGACAGTGTCTCTGTATTCCTAAAACTTTTGAATCAATCAAAAAGTTGAATTGCTTTAAATTAGCTTTGAAATAGATTTGAGCATGAAACATAAGTATCTGGTATAAACGCAACAGCAGTGATCAAAATAGAACCATCTCCAAAGCCGTGCATTCATGAATGTTTAATTTGGCATGTTGATATTTTCAGCTTCATATATAATCCATGCAGGATTGCAACATTTACTCTGTATCAAGTTATAATTTAAGAAAATGAGTTTCCTTTGTCAACAAAGAATTTTGATGACTGCTACAATGTCCGACTCAAGCCTCTTCATGTAGAATTACATGCTACATGTACAAATTATTCCATTTTTCAGTGTCCGAGACCTGGATACTCTTGTCTTCTTTCTATCTAAGCTGGAAGATGAACACCAGGTTTGTTTTGTAAAATGTTCCAGAAGAAGACATTCAGAAGAAAATCAACATACATGTTATATTTTGGTCAGACAACATTCTCATTATTTGGATGTCCCAAATGGAAAATTTCCAAACAACTACCCATTTTCTTTACAACTGTTTTTGTAACGATGAAAGAACTGTCACAACAATTATAGGCAAATAAGTTCTTATATGTTTTTAATCCCCCTGGCAAAGAAAATCCATTAAAATTTAGTTTATTTGATCTTTTTTTAAAGCCTTATAAAAATCATAAGTATTATGGAATCACCTGTGAGGGAGGCAGGGGGCGGGCGGCGTTCAGGAGGACAATGTCTGCTCAATAACTCATACAGTTTAAATGGGATCTTCATAAAACGTGTTGATAATGTTTGTGGGCATAATGTCTCTACCAAGCTTGATAACCAGCCAGATCCCTAGAAGCAATTTTAAATATGTCAAATTGACCTTGTCTAGTCTCTTACTCAAACGGATTTAAATTGCTGATGATTTTTGTTGACATAGTGTCTTGGCCAAGTTTCATGAACAGCTAGATCCCATGAAACATTTTTATGCTCCCCCAAAAAAGTTTGGGGGGAGCATATAGTCGCCGCTTCGTCTGTCCGTCCGTGTGTCCGTCCGTGCACAATTTTTGCCGAGGCTATTTCTCAGCAACTAATGACCGGAATTCAATGAAACTTTATGGGAAGCTTCACTACCTAGAGGAGATGTGCATATTATCAGCGGGTTCTGGTCGGATGATTTTTCACAGAGATATGGCCCTTTGAAATTTTCCATTAACTGTACATATAGTGCAATTCTTGTCCGGGCTATTTCTCAGCAATTAATGACCGGAATTCAATTAAACTTTATGAGAAGCTTCACTACCAAAAGGAGATGTGCATATTATCAGCCTGTTCTGGTCGGATGATTTTTCACAGAGTTATGGCCCTTTGAAATTTTCCATTAACTGTACATATAGTGTAATTCTTGTCCGGGCTATTTCTCAGCAACTAATGACCGGAATTCAATGAAACTTTTTGGGAAGCTTCACTACCAAGAGGAGATGTGCATATTATCAGCGGGTTTTGGTCGGATGATTTTTCACAGAGTTATGGCCCTTTGAAATTTTCCATTGTACATATAGTGCAATTCTTGTCCGATTTATTTCTCAGCAACTTATTACATGAATTCAATGAAACTTTATGGGAAGCTTCACTACCAAGATGAGATGTGCATATTATCAGCGGGTTCTTGTCGGATGATTTTTCACAGAGCTATGGCCCTTTGAAATTTTCCATTGTACATATAGTGCAATGCTTGTCTGAGCTATTTCTCAGCAACTTATTATGGGATTCCAATGAAACTTTATGGGAAGCTTCACTACCAAGAGGAGATGTGTATATTATCAGCCGGTTATGGACGGATGATTTTTCACAGAGTTATGGCCCTTTGAAATTTTCTATAAACTGTACATATAGTGCAATTCTTGTCCGGGCTATTTCTCCCGAACTACTGACTGGAATACTATGAAGCTTTATGGGAAGCTTAACTACCTTGAGGAGATGCGCATGTTATTAGTGGGTTCTGGTTAGATGATTTATTATGCTCCCCCAAAATTTATTTTTGGGGGAGCATGTAGTCGCCGCTTCGTCTGTCCGTCCATCCGTCTGTCCGTGCACAATTTTTGTCCGGCTATTTCTCAGCAACTAATGACCGGAATTCAATGAAACTTTATGGGAAGCTTCACTACCAAGAGGAGATGTGCATATTATCAGCGGGTTCTGGTCGGATGATATTTCACAGAGTTATGGCCCTTTGAATTTTTTTATTAAAAATTCTTGTCCCCCCAACTACTGTGCCCTCAAGACGTTTCCTTTTATCTGAATATATAGTGCAATATTGTGACAAAAAAAAACTTTGGGGAGCATCACCCGTCTCCGACGGTTTCTTGTTTAGAGAGTTATGGCCCTTTGAAAGTTTTAAGTTGCTAAACCATCCATCGTATTATTTTGTCCAAAGTTATGCCCCTCAAGACGTTTCCTTTTATCTGAATATATAGTGCAATATTGTGACAAAAAAAACTTTGGGGAGCATCACCCGTCTCTGACGGTTTCTTGTTTACCTATGTGGCCTTAAATTAAAAAAAAGACAATTTCTGACTCAAACAGTAAAAAGATCATAATAAAACTTGGTGATAATGTTTTTGGGTATGTTGGGTATGTTATCTCAGACAAGTTTGATAAACAGCCAGATCACATGAAACACATCTGAATTATGGCCCTTGAATGGTAGAATATTGGCCAACCGACCTTGTCTTCCATTTTAACTTTTATAGTTTAAATTGTGTGATCATCAAACTTGGTCACAATCTAATAGGCTTAAAATCTTGGCCAAGTGTGATAACCAGCTATCCAGGTCGGCTGAACCTCAGTTTCTAAATAATTGCTCATAAATATTCTTTAATTTGCGAAATTTAGTTGATCTCTCTCTCTTATGCAACTAGTTTTAATCTTATAATCATTTAACTTGATAAATGTAACGCAGACCTTTTTGCGGGCATTTTTTGTAACGAGTTGGCACTCTTGTAATTGAATACTTTTCATATAACATTTTCATGCATGACGATTTTAAGCTAATCTATTTGTGTATTTTGCATAAATAGCCTAGATAACCAATTACATACTCATTTGGTCTTGTCTGTTATTAGAAAAGCTTTCCTCAAAAAGTAGTTTAACCTTCTATTATTTTTAGCACGGCTGTTTTCGGAGAAAACCCGAGGTATTGTCATAGCCAGCTCGTCGTGGCGTGTCATGTCCGTCGTCGTGTCCGCCGTCCGCAAAACCTTAACATTTTGTTAAGGTTTTAAACATTGGCTCTAATATCAAAGTGCTTTCACCTACAACTTTGAAACTTCATATGTAGCTGCACCTTGATGAGTTCTACACGCCACACCCATATTTGGGTCACTAGGTCAAAGGTCAAGGTCACTGTGACATCTAAAAAAATAATATCTGACGAGCTTTCATTTCTTAAAAAATGCACCCGCAGCCGAGCGTGGCACACGTTATGCGGTGCTCTTGTTATATTATAAAGTAATTTCTAATTCATATCAGTAGATGAAATCATTTTAATTATTCAGATTTAAAACACATTTTATTTAATATTCTTCTCAACATTTGTGACAAAAAAGAAGAATTGGTATTGCTTCTCCACCATATGTCTAAAAAAAGTTTTTGCTGGCTTGCAAAAGCATGTTTCAATGTTTTGGTCTGTCTTATTTCCAGGTGAAGGAGGTCCTGGAGACGATATTCAAGGAGCATGCAGAGGCAGTAGGGGCCACAACTGCGCCCCATGACATCCCGGCACAGTTACTTGCCCCTGGCTCGAAATACACACCTCAGAATCTGCTGGAGGTATCTTGAGCTTATTTTCTTAACAGGCAAACAGAGAGCTGCGTTATTCCTGTTAAAATGCTTGTATTTATTTCATAATATATGTATATTATACACACACAATTTACTAAGGCATGTACATTCACATACTTTATTCACCATATGTTATGTGTTTTCACTATATTATTACAATCGGTACACAAACTGAATTAATATCATACTTCAACCTTTATTACTTTACTTAAATAATAAGAATGTTGCTTTTATTTATGATTTTTTTATGTACGATTGTAAGTAACATTTTGAAGCAAAAGCATGTTATTTACTCCGCCCCAGTGTCTGCTTGCAAGCTTGATTATTTTAAATTTTAAATAATTTTGTTACATGACAGTTTAAGAATTAGCAAGTTTCATGTAGTATTTAACACTTCTCTAAGTAATTAAATTCTAGCATGTGAATGTTTTGTTTATTTTCTGTTTTATGAATTTTCTGTTCAAGATTTTTTTTCAAGGTATTTTATCTGTTGTAATGTTTATGAAAGCAAAAGGTAATATTTTTGCAACACATGGGCACAACAATACAAGAAGATGCTATTTTTCTGCTATGTTTGTGCCTGCTTTACTAGGTGAGGGCGGGATAGAATATTTTCCATCCATTTGTCACAACTCATTGAAATAAAGTACCTTCATAATATCTGTAAAAAAAATTACATGACATCATTAAGTATAATCTTAGCCTTTTATTTTCCACAAAAGGTCATGGTGAGGTCGTTGTTACTTTAAAGGAATACAAATTAAAAATTAAAAAATGTACATGTTTATAAGCTGTGGACAGTAAATTTTATATTGGGCTATACAGCTGCTGGTCTGCTGTTTGTTCTTAAGATATATTAATAAAACTTGTTTTATGTATGAAAAGCAAGGTTTGTGTAGCTGGGTTCGGTATAAGGAGAACCTATACTGCCTTGCTATATTACAGTCCACTCTCGTTATCTCGACATCGGATATCTGGATATTCTCGATATGTCGAAGTAAGCTCAATGTCCCATTTTTTTCCTTCTTTATCTATATAAATAAACATCGCTTATCTTGATTTTCGTTATGTCGAATAATTCGATATGTCGATATAAAATTTTGTCCCGAGTCCCGATTTAACATGTATTTACCATGGTTTATCTCGAAGTGCGAGTAACTTTTCCAGTATCGGCAAAAGGTGAGAAACTTTTTCTTTGATACTTCACCGTCCCGCTTCGCCCGGCTGCACCCGATACTGTGCAGTAGGAAATTGATCCGTTAATTGCATCAATGATCACACATGTGTAATGTCGTTAGCCATTAACACTTGATTAAGGCCTGTCACTTTAAGTGTCACTTTAACATCAATTAACTGCAATTTATACACAGCCTGCCGAAAGGCCGAAAGACTAATTGTTTTTACAAACAACATTCCAAAATGCATTGAGTTATATTTTTGCGTATATACACCGTCGATTACTCGACAGTTTAGAAAAATTATAACTGCATGTGTTCATGCAATTCTGTAATACTTAAACGTCATTTTAAGCATTTAAATAGCAAAATTAATCGTGCCTCGTAAAACGCGTATATATCAGGAAGAGAGTATTATGCCACACGGTGACGGCTTTAGTTAGATCACTTAGAAGGCAATTTGCGTCTCATTTTTTCTTTGAAAACGCCTAATCGGATATCTCGAACTCTCGTTATCTCGATATTTGTTCTTGTTCCCGCCGATTTCGAGATAACGAGAGTGGACTGTAGCTAGCTTTTATAGCGACACAGTAGAGTGTCTGTCTTAATAGAAACCAGGATGTCCGGGGTTCAGTCCCCATTGTGGTCGGGCACAATATGCACAATACTAAATTGTCATTAGGTGTTTTCATTGGTAGAAAACTTCCGTATTTCTTGCCATGCTGTCAAAGCCTTTTTCTACATAATTTACAACTACTACCCATATTAATTATTTAAACAGATACAGATGCAGCTAAAAAAGCTGAAGGAGGGCCCAGCGTTTTCTCAAGTAACAACATCGGAAATTCTACGGAAAGCACTTAGGGAAAGACCAATTCAAAGAAACGGTATGCAGTGTAACAATGATAAACACAATGTCAAAGACTTTATTGTTGTAGTCCAAATTGGTTTATTTGTCGAATGTGATCCATAAAATATTACATTCTCTTTATTTATTTGATGCCTTTTAGTTTTACTTACCATGGTCTGCATCCTTAAGTATACATGCAATTCAAATTGCCTATAGTTATCTCTGTGGTATTAATGAATAGTATAAAATGTTTATTGAATATTAAAAATATGCTTCACCTAGACATATACTCCGCCTTTCAGTAAACGTTCCCCACCAGCCTGACTGGCTGTTTCAGCGACCCGCCCTCACCATGGACTTCATTGTCGGAGTGGACGGACCCACAGACTCGGTATGTCATACCTACTCCTGTTGTAGTGTTCAAACTAAATTGGCCGGGCAGGAACAAATCAGGATTGAGAGATTGATGATATCAAGATTGATAACTGGATGGTTAAACTGTATTTTAGGAATGTCAATTGAAAACTTGATGAAATAAAATGTCTCTTTATGTGTTCAGGGTAATTGAGCGAGTCCACTGACCAAAGCCCATATCCTCTGGCCTTCAATTTATCAGAATTACATGGATGTCTTATTTGTACTCAGGAATTCTTGGCTGTGTCAAAGAGATTCAAAGAGTTATTGACATGAAACTGTACATGTGTGTTCAGGGTCTTTGTAAACAGTAATTGAATATTATGTCTTCAACATGACCTATGTTTACAAAGCATTATTTACCTGGCAATCTTCTTTTTCCTAAAATACACAGCAAAGTAGCTACAATTTTAAATCCAGCTTTATGTTAACATACTAAAGTAAAAGGCCTTGGTAATGTTTAACTGCACTCAGACATGCTCTACGCCGGTGTAATTTCATTACTATGCCTGTGAGGGCTTGTTATTTTTTCCTTTGTTTTTTCTCTGTCTGCATACTTAAAGGCCTTGTTGTTTCATTACTTTATTTCATTTTGATCTTCAGAACAAATACACACATATTTTCATGCCTTGCTATTTCACGTTTGTTTCTTCTCTATCTGCATGCTATTAATGGTTTCATTGCTATTTAACTCGTTTTTCTTCAGAACATTTTCATCATTGAAGCCTTCCCACACAAATACACTCATATTTTCAGGCCTAGTTATTTTACTTTTTCCCCTCAATCTGCACAATTAAATGCCTTGTTTTACAGCTATTTTGTTTATATATTTTTCCTCAGAACATTGTCCCCCTGGGCAGCCTGCCTACCATGATGCAGGAGCACGCCATCCTGGATGATCTGCTGTGCTGCCTACAGGTAAGGCATAACCACCAGCAACAGACCAACATCTAATAAATGTCCGTTGTCTCAATTCAAAGTTTTTTCTACCATTCAGCAAATTTGCCATTTATCAAAAATAAGTATCTTAGCTAGAACTTTTTCTTCTTAAAGCCCCTCAAAGTGCTGGATAAAGCGTAGCATTTTTATACGCCCATTTAAAAAAAACGGGACGTATTACAGTTTCACCTTGGCGGCGGGTGGGCGGCGTCCACAGCAGTTTCCGCTCTCTAATTCAAATAGTTTTCATCCTATCTTCACCAAACTTGGTCAGAAGTTGTATCTGGACAATATCTAGGTCAAGTTCGAATATGGGTCATGCCGGGTCAAAAACTAGGTCACTGGGTCACTTCATTTCAGTGCATTTCAAGCATTGAGCATGGTGTCCACTCTCTAATAGAAATAGTTTTCATCCGATAATCACCAAACTTGGTCAGAAGTTGTATCTAGAAAATATCTAGGTCAAGTTTGAATATGGGTCATGCTGGGTCAAAAACTTGGTTACAGGAATATTTAGTGCATTTCAAGCATTTAGCATGATGTCTGCTCTCTAATTGAAGTAGTTTTCATCCGATCTTCACCAAATCTGGTAGTAGTTGTGTCTAGACAATATCTAGGTCAAGCTCAAATATGGGTCATGCAGGGTCAAAAACTAGGTAATGAGGTCACTTAGTGCATCTCAAGCATTTATCATGGTGTCCGCTCTCTAATTGAAGTAGTTTTCATCTGATCTTCATAAAATTTGGTCAGAAGTTGTGTGTAGATGATATGTAGTTCAAGTTCAAATATGGGTCATGGTAAAGTTATCAAGTTGTACAAAACCTTCAAACGGGCGTATCATGTGACAGTTTGGCACTCTTGTTCATCTTAATACACATTAGGGTATTGAAAATTATAAGCCTATAGGGAAGGGGAGTGGATTGACATTGGCATATATGTGTTGTGTATTCAATGCCTATCATAACATTATTCTGGTGTAAATCAAGCAATATTTGCAAAGATGTTTGTATAGTTTTAAAAATAACAACCAATCAAATACTTTTTCTGTATTTACTTATTACAAAGCCTCACCGAAACAATAATAATTATTGTCCATTTGCTCTTATTTGGTACTTATCACTTAAAAAATGTTTTATGAATGCCCATGTTGGTATTTTATTCTTATTTGATTTGTATTTGTTCTAACACTGCTAGTAAACTTGACATCACAAGTCAATCTGGAAATATGCAACTTGCAAATTACCCAATAGCTTACCGATTCATTTTTACATTACTTTTGATGGAGTATTTTGAGGAAAAAAAACTTCGACTTCTTAACATCTTTGATATTATATTAGATATTTATCATATAATATATAAAGATATATAAATTTGATATATAAATAATACAATGGACAATGTTTCATCTTTGTTCTTAGCTTCAGAATTTGCTATCACTTTTTAATATGCCCTCTTTGTCTTCACCAGGGTATAGAGGGAAAGTACATACTGGCTAGAGCCCTCACTGAGCGATATGCTCCAAAAGAATTCATGATTGACCAAAGTCTAGGTATATTGTGTTGAATAAATTAGTTTTGTGTGTTTTTATTGCTCAAAATGTATATACCCACTTGCTATTATTATTATGGTGTATAAGGTAAACAAATTTTGTTAAGTAATATCAAATTTACAAGTGGTTGATGTGTATATATTTTTTTCTCTGGTGGTCATTTCAATGATAGCTTCAGCTAACTCCCTGCCAAAACATACTTTGTTAGTTGTATTTATCTCAACATGAAATCATGAAGCCTAGTTTGTTTCATATATATTTCACATGTTGTTGTATTTTAATACAAATGCAAACAAAGTTTTTGAAGAGGTATATTGGATTCTCTCTGTTGGTCAGTTAGTTGGTCACTTGGTTACTTGGCATAAAATGTTGTAAGTTTGTTGAGCAACTTTTTAATTATTCTGAAGCGTTTGAATTCATACTTGAAATATGCCATCACCATGAAGTGTAGATATTCAAGACTATTTTATATAATCGATTATTTACACAGAGTAAGTTGCCATTGCCCATAGCTGACTAAGAAATTTGGAGATATTATGGTCATAACATATGTGACAAAGCTCTAGTTTATTTATGTTCACAGATGCCTCCCTGCAAGAAATGGTGAAGAGAATTCTGCCACTGGCTTCAAACTATTCAACTGTTGTTAGGTTTATTGAAGGTAAAAAATTAATTGAGTAAATAACATTTGTAATCCAAGGTTTTAGAAATGGTTTAAACCAGAAAGCATCTGAAAGCATTGGCAAAAGTAAGGAAGGGCCTTGTTTTACCGAAACTATGAATTTTTCTAAAAGTGCCCAGAGTTGTATTTAATTTTTAAAAAGGTAAGAAGTTTGTGTTTAATGGACATTAATGGACATTAATTTAATGAAGTTGTTTTATTGGTGTGCAACAAAGTCAATATTCATGAAATTTCCAGATTTTGACCTATAACATTATGCATTGTAATGATGAATGAATTGATAAGCCTAAAACGATAAACAAATCAAACCTAGACATGAGCATTTACTACATTTATTATGCTCAAATTTATTTTCGGGGGAGCATATAGTCAACGCTTCGTCTGTCCGTGCTTGTGTGTGTGCGTCCGTCCGTGCACAATTTTTGTCCGGGCTATTTTTCAGCAACTAATGACCGGAATGCAATGAAACTTTATGGGAAGCTTCACTACCAAGAGGAGATGTGCATATTATCAGCAGGTTCTGGTCGGATGATTTTTAGCTCGGCTGTTTTCGGAGAAAACCCGAGCTATTGTCATAGCCAGCTCGTCGCTCCATAGGCGTCGTGCTAAAACCATAACATTGGCCATAACTTTTTAAATATTGAAGATAGCAACTTGATATTTGGCATGCATGTGTATCTCATGGAGCTGCACATTTTGAGTGGTAAAATTTCAAGGTGAACATCATCCTTCAAGGTCTAGGGTCGGAAAAACAAAGTCAAGGGAAGTAATAAGCTTTAAATGGACATAGTTATCTGACCTGCCCACGTATATATTTTAGTTAAGTAAATCAAAGCGGCTCAGTAGGCGGCATTGTGTTTCTGACAAACACATTGTGGTAAAAGGTCAACGTCAAGGTCATCCTTCAAGGTCTACGGTAAAAAATAAAAATTTAAGGAAAGTAATAAGCTTTAAAGGGAGATAATTATTCAATATTGAACATAGCCACTTTATATATTTGGCATGCATGTGTATCACATTTTGAGTGGTGAATCTACAGTCACGGTAGTGGCTTTTAATTATTTGCTACTAAAACTAGAGATTTGTTAGAGACAATTATTTTCAAGGTAAGTAATTTATATAATTATAAATCTCATATTATATATTTCCTTACCAAGTATTGGAGTTCTTTTCACAGTTACTGTACAGATTTATTATTTTGATTATTTATAACTCAAATGATTGATTTGTCAAAGATTTATAAATTATATAATTCTCATTTATGTACTTAGTTGTTAATAGTAGTGTTCATTACATACCTGTGGACTTATGTCCATAGATAAATGATGAACTCTGGCTATGATCTCTTTGATAAACCACAGGCCTTGGTTGTCAGTGATGTCTGACTTGGTCATTTTTGACTGTCTACAGACCACCCCCCTATTGGATTGGACAAAATCCAAGGGAAGTAATAAGCTTTAAAGGGAGATGATTTCTATACCTGCCAAATGATAAGTAGAAATTTTATTTCAAAGTGGCGCACTAGGGGGCATTGTGATTCTGACGAACACATCTCTTGTTGGGTCACTAGGTCAAAGGTCAAGGTCACTGTGACCTCTAAAAAAAAATTCTGACAAGCTTTCGCAGCCGAGCGTGGCACCCGTTATGCCGTGCTCTTGTTCACAGAGTTATGGCCCTTTGAAATTTGAAATGTTCTATAAAAAAATTATTGTTCCCCCAACTACTGTGCCCTCAAGACGTTTCCTTTTATCTGAATATATAGTGCAATATTGTGACAAAAAAAAACTTTGGGGAGCATTTCTTGTTTTAATTTGATTGAATCAAAAGCTTTAGTTATTGTAACACTCTTGAGTCTATTCCTCAAACGAATCAGTACTTGGTGTCTTGGAAAGAAATCTTTAGAAAAAAAACAGAAAGGGGATTAAACATGGGACCTCTTGATGGCAAAGCAGACACTATTCCCACTATTAAACCTTGACGTTTATATCCCTTTTCCTTGTACTCATTTCAGAGAAGTCAGCGTTTGAGTACGGCCTGGTGAACCATGCCCTCAGCTCTGCCATGCGCACCCTGATCAAGGACTACATGGTGCTGGTAGCACAGCTGGAGCAGCAGCTCAGACATGTATGCAGTGCATGGCTTGTATACAGGCATAAGAGTCACCTTAAAGGCTCAATCTAAGTCTCGTGTTTTTGACCTCCCCATCTCCCCAATATTGCTTGCATTTTATGCCAGTGTACTGGCAACCCGCATATGTCATAGTTCGGTAAATCTTATCACAATAATATCATATTGATACCAATTATAAATTGATATAATTGGTATCAATATGATATTATTTTAATCTGGGTATCATAGCTACAGCAGCAGGTCAAAATTGTGTTTACCAGCTTCCAATATCACGAACACACGTAAGAGTACATTTATTTTGAATATGATTTTAAATGACAGTCATTAAAAGAGTTCTTAAGACAATTCAGCAGAACTGTACCAATAGAAACTGGTTTATCATACTGCCATCAAATGATATGGAGGTGGGGACATAAAATGTTTTTGTTAGTCCAAATAATGTTTAGTTTGGATCGATCATCTATATTTATTGTTTATGTTATGTTCTCTTAGTTTGTTTACATTTGCATTTCAGGGCAGTCTATCCCTTCAGAAGCTGTGGTTTTACATCCAGCCCTCAATCAAAACTCTGGATATCATGGCATCTGTGTCGAACTCCATTAACAGGGTAGGACTGCTTGATCATCTCATTGGTTAAGTGTTGTGTGTTCTAAAAGGTATGTTGGGTGATATCAATGGAAACGAGGGTATTATCAAAAGCCGCATTTTTTTAAAAAGAAGGTTAATATTATGGCATGAGCATACTTGTGTTTTAACTCATATCTTCATTGAAATGAAACTTGCGACATCCTTGAGTAATGATTGGATAGTTATGCAAATTAATGTAAACATTATTTGTTTAAACCTATTTATGTATGTATTATCAATCTGCTTATTGAGACACCATTGTCCCCTTCCTGGGTAGAACCAGAAATTGGTGTTTTACGTGAAAATCTTAAGAAAACTAAACTAGTTGGGATTGGGATCTCCCCTACGGCAGATATCATATCAGCCATGTCACTGTGACCTTAATATGATTATTGTGGAACCGGAGGGGACTTATGGTTTTAACTCCATCTGTCTGTCAGTCTGTCTGTCAGTCCGTCACACTTTTCTGGATCCTGCGATAACTTCATATTTTTTCATGAAACTTGAAACATGGATAGATGGCAATATGGAGATTATGCACGTCATTTCATTTTGTTCCTATGTCAAAATTTCTGGTTGCTATGGCAACATATAATAAAAAAAAATATTATTTTTTACTGACAATGGTGGAGTTTCACCGGTTGGGGACCATATTGCTTGGTAATCTCTTGTTATTTATTATAAGTAAATACAAATCCAGCAGCATTAAAAAGGTAGTTTGATTAATCATCACAGGCTTAACCATGTACTTCTGCATATAAATTTAAGTGTTAAACACGACATCTAAGTTTTATCAGCTTATTTTCTATAATTGATTGATTACCATATGATCCCCAAGTGTTGTAGCATGTAAATTTCTTTACCTTCATTTATACTAAAAAAGAGAGAGATTGTAATACTATACTTGAAGATGCTTTGAGAATCATTTTTAATGACTGTATTTCAGGGGGAATGTATTGGTGGAGCTGTACTAAGTCTTCTGCATGAAAAAACATCAAGCTTTATTGGGTAAGCTTTGACTATGGGCAAGTTTAAGCAAGCAAACACTTGGCACCAAGACATAAGCAATGTGATGTCTCTCCAGTTGATGAGGGTTTCCCCCCAACTGTCAAAGTCTCATCTAGTCTCCTACCTAAAAGCAAAAAAGTGTATTTATAAAATAATGTTTTCCATTCCACATGCACACAGAAATATTCAAAAATAAAGTCATGGCAAGTGCCCATACAGATAATTGTCTTCAAATAAATAATTTACCTTTGTTAGAGGGTATATCATTGAACACCAAAAATATTTAGTATACTGTAACCTTGTAACATCTCACATTTATTAGCTTAACATTTTTTGAGAAATATTATTCACAAATTGTTCTAAAATGATAAATTTGTATAGACATCATTTAAAAGTATTTTTACTTCATAATATGCTTCCTGTGACTTAAAACCACATGACTATTCTGTTTACACCTACTTATGTTGTAGGGATGTGAAAGGGCAGGAACTCTGTCTGTACCTCACTCAGTCTGTAAGTAGTTGCGTCCCTTACACAATGTGGAATTATCACATGTATATATTTCCTTACTAGGTAATTGTGACAGAACCTTTTTTCACGACCATTCCCTTTGTTGCTTTCACTTATGACATATTTAAAGTTTGTTAAATAAAAAAAAAGTTATAATATACATATCTGTTTTAATCTCAAAGGGCTATGGTGTAAATCTATTAAAAAGTATTCATTTTAATATTATAGATGTTGTTATACCACTGTGAGGATGGGCCATATCGGTGGGTTTGATCTGTTTTCTTGTTGGTTGGTCTGCAGGCATATGTTGCTAAGAAAACTTCCCAAATGATTTTATTTCAACTTGAAATATGTCATCTCCACGAAGTGTAGAAGTGCAGGAAGCTTCTTTTATTCCCAGTGGTCCACACACTCCAGTTATTTTCCCTTGAACATAACTGACAAAGTTGTGTGGGATGTATAATTCATTAGTCATATTTGTAACATAGCTCTTGTTTATTAAATAACCTAAGAATTTAAGCATTAATTTGATGTTTTACGTTTGAAGTATTTGTCCAACAGGCCTGTGTTCCATACCTTGAGATACTGGAGAAGTGGATATATAAAGGCACCATAACAGACCCATACTCTGAGGTGAGAAAGAGACACTGAACTATTTCTAGTTCAGGCCACATGACCTTATTTCCTTTCACCTGCATTGAGGGAAAAACTGCTGTAAAAATTATGCTGTTTTTTTTCCACCTATTAAAAAAACACAGAAAATATGCCCTGCATAGTGACCTGATTTAATCCTTTTAAATGACACCATTAGAGTTTGTGATATTTTTTTCTCAATCCATTTTCGTTAGTTTTATTTTCAAAATTAAGTTTGAAAAATAAGAGAATGGTGGAATTATTCAACATATAATGCCACATTGCTGCAAAAAAGGTACCATGTGCCTTCTATTTTCAATATCATATGGTACCTTTTTGCACCAAGGGTGCGATATATAGTACCTAGTTTGTGATGACTACATATATGTTAATTTAGCCTGGCTTAAACAACTCTGATTGATTTTTATTGAAAACTAACCAAGTAGTGTCAGTGTATTTGATTACTAGCATGTTTTCCTAGATTGAGGCTCATGTAGATGTTTTATTGTCCCCTACCGGTTTCACCGGAGGGGACTTATGGTTTGCGCTCTGTGCGTCTGTCTGTGAGTCTGTCTGTCACACTTTTCTGGATCCTACGATAACTTTAAAAGTTCTTAATATTTTTTCATGAAACTTGCAACATGGATAGATGGCAATATGGACATTATGAACGTCATTTCATTTTGTTCCTACGTCAAAAAAAATATCTGAAAATGGTGGAATTTCTGACAATGGTGGAGCCGGTAGGGGACCATATTGCTTGACAATAGCCTTGTTGATACTTATTCTACAGTTTCTGGTGGTGGAGAATGTCACTATACAGAAGGAGAAACTTCAGGAGGAATACAATGATGAATATCCTTTATTGGTTCATAACTTATTTAGTAAAAAGCATACGCATTCCAATATGGGCCTTTCAGGGAATGTATCATGAGAATTTCATAAGTTGCTCTGCTAGAAATCATAGCTAACTGAAACAATCAGTTTCAGTAAATAAATGATCTTGTTTTTACAAAATTTCTGGGGCCCATCTCATAAAGCATTATGTGGAACGTTAAAGTTATGATACAATGTTTCAAGCACCAACTCCAAAGATTTTTAGCGAGGCTGTTTTCGGAGAAAACCCGAGGTATTGTCATAGCCTGCTCGTTGTCCGCCGTCAGCCGTCCGCCAGCGTCGTTCTAAAACCTTTACATTGGCTCTAAAATCAAAGTGCTCCATCTACAACTTTCAAACTTCATATGTAGATGCACCTTGATGAGTTCTACACGCCACACTCATTTTGGGTCACTAGGTCAAAGGTCAAGGTCACTGTAACATCGAGAAAAAAAAAATCTGACAAGCTTTCGCAGCCTAGCGTGGCACCCGTTATGCGGTGCTCTTGTTTATTATTTATTATCCCTCACCAAAGGCGGAGGGATATTGGTTTGGCGTTGTCGGTCCATCCGTCTGTCATTCCCTTAGTCTGTCACAAAACTTTGCATAGCTTTATCTCAGAAACTATATTAGATATTAACATGAAACTCCATGTGTGTATAGATGTCAATGAGAAGAAGTGCCATGCATATAAACCATAACACTACACTTTTTTATGCTCCCCCAAAAATGTTTAGCATATAGTCGCCGCTTCGTCTGTCCGTCCGTCCGTGCACAATTTTTGTCCGGGCTATTTCTCAGCAACTAATGACCGGAATTCAATGAAACTTTATGGGAAGCTTCACTACCAAGAGGAGATGTGCATATTATCAGCGGGTTCTGGTCGGATGATTTTTCACAGAGTATTGGCCCATTGAAATTTTCCATTAACTGTACATATAGTGCAATTCTTGTCCGGGCTATTTCTCAGCAACTAATGACCAGAAATTAATGAAACTTTATGGGAAGCTTCACTACCAAGAGGAGATGTGCATATTATAAGCGGGTTTTGGTCGGATGATTTTTCACAAAGTTATGGCCCTTTGAAATTTTATATAAAAAAAATTCTTGTCCCCCCAACTACTTTGCCCTCAAGACGTTTCCTTTTATCTGAATATATAGTGCAATATTGTGACAAAAAAAAACCTTTGTGGAGCATCACCCGTCTCTGGCCGTTTCTTGTTTGATAAGAGTTTTTGCCCTTTGATTTTTGTATGATGTAACTTTTTATGCCCCCTTTCGAAGAAAAGGGGGTATATAGTTTTTGCACTGTCTGTCAGTCTGTCACACTTTTCGTGTCAACTCTCTAATTCAAATAGTTTTCATCCGATCTTTACCAAACTTTGTCAGAAGTTGTATCGAGACAATAATTAGGTAAAGTTCAATATGGGTCATGCCGGTTCAAAAAATAGTAATTAGCATGGTGTCCGCTCTCTTATTGAAGTAGTTTTCATCTGATCTTTACCAAACTTGTTCAGAAGTTGTATCAAGACAATATCTAGGTCAAGATCGAATATGGGTCATGCCGGGTCAAAAACCAGGTCATGGGGTGATGTCGGTCCGTCTGTCCCTCACACTTTGCGTTTAGATTTTGAATAATGCTCATAACTTCTATGTCGCTTCAGATAGCAATTTCATATTTGGCATGCATGTGTATATGGACAAGGCCTTTCCATACGCACACAAATTTTGACCCCTGTGACCTTGACCTTGAACCTTGGTCCACGTTAAGGTTTCGAAATCTGCGTTTAGGTTTCGAAAAAAGCTCTTGACTTCTACCAAGCCTTTATAGGTGGCATAAGTCATCCTATGGTGACAGCTCTTGTTAGTGCTATACTGTAAAACCATTAAATTTCGTGTGGTACAAATTTTCGTGGATTTCGTTGTTCCGCTGAACCACGAATTCAAGTACCAACGATTCTTTTTACATTTTTAATCCGAAATCGGTCCTTTCCGAATGTCATTTCCGACATTCTCTATTGTTTTCGGTTATCTGAGATATTTGATTGAGATATGCTATGTAATACAATATGTTGTTTTCTTGTCATGTGTTTGGTTAATAATACTTTTTAAAGTCTCTATAACGCTCAAAATCAACGAAAATTTTGTTAAGTATTTCGTAAAATAAAGTTAACACCTTTACAATCAGTGTTCCTTGTAGCAATAGCCAAAATAGATGTGGTATGATTACATAGATTTTTGTAGATACAAAATGGTTGTTTTTATTTATTTGTGGCCACAATTAATTCCCGCGAATATATCTTTTCATACGACACACGAACACCATGGTAGTGTTCATGTGTCGTATGAATAGATAATGCAAAACAATAATAAAAACGAGCATTTTGTATCTACAAACATCTATTTTACCAGACCACATCTGGCGTTGAAATTTTGGCAATTGCCATAAGGAACACTGATTTTAATTGGTTAAGTTTATTTACGAACAATTGTACGCAATGTTTGTTGATTTTGAGTAGTAATGTTACTTTAAATAAAGCACGGAATTTAAACTGTACATCAACGATTGTTCTCTTTTACGTGACGTTGTCAAATTAACAGTTTGCAGATTTATCACATATGTCAATTAGTGCCAATTAAAGTTAAAAGAGACATAACGGTTTTCACACGTGTATTTTGGGGACCTTATTACTCAATTGTTCCTACTAGGGACCGATTGAGCAGAGAATTGCAAATATTGTCAAAACAACTTTGATAGCAATTAGCGAGCGGGGACCCACAAGATCACCGCTTATTCGCTCTTGTCGACAATTATCGGCAACACTTTCATGCTTCAGTGCACATTAACCTCAAGCCTTGCTGTCAACAAAGATTAGCAGATTATTCTTCGTTATTACTCTGGTTGTTTTAAGAAAAGTTTAATTATTATGACTGTCAATCTTCCCCGAAAATTTGAAATCCACGAAATTATGTGTCAACGAATTAGCGACAGGATCCTGATTTATAGTCATTGGTGAAATGTCTCAAATTAGACTTTGATTTTGAACTAATATTTAAGTAATGTATAAGAAACTTCCTTAACCTATGGTTTACCTACTGGGAGCACCACTACACGATCTGTCGTGAGAGGATACCAGTGTTCCTGGAACAGATGGCTGACAAGATACTCAACACAGGCAAATACCTCAATGTGGTGAGACAGTGCGGTAAGTGGCCTTTATGTGTTGATAATAATTGAGATTCTTATTGAAGGTTTGAGTTGGTATTCTATCTGAATTAGAAGAGCACTGGAATACAAGTCAGAAAAATGAAGGTCTGGCAAATTGTACGGGGAAATTATGGTCATGAAATTATGTTTACGGTAATTTCCCTCGTACCTGTTATTTAAGTAGAGCAGTTGTCAGTTACTGGCCTGAGAATGTTCTCTTAGTACTGGTAAAACAGCTTACCAAAGAAAAGTGTTAGTAGGTAAAGTAATCTCTTTGATAAGACCAAAGTTCAGTTGATAATAGTAAAAAATGAATAACAGCCTTTTGAAACAATAATAATACACACAGGTTACAATATTAAATTCTTCAGCCAAAACACTGGAGTAAAAAATCACAAACTAAACATTTTAAGATTTTGTTTCTTATATTATAGTCATATGATATAATATTGTGATAAGTGACAATTGTGATTACTAGCATTATACTGCTTTCAAATTAATGAATCCCTGTAACAAAATAAATTATAAATAATATCCATGTAAAAAAAATCGATCACAATTTAATCTGAATGTGCAGCCATTTTGTTAATTTAAAAAAGGAAAAATGTTATGTGAATGAATTTAAGCTTCTTTTTCAAAATTATAGTAGCCGATTAGCTAGTTTGCCTATTAGAAATGCCAACAGATAAATCGATGTCTATATTAATCAATATTCATCTATGGTCCCTATCTTTCAGGTCGTGATGTGCAATGCCCCAGTGCAGAGGAGATAGTGTACACGCTGAAGGAGAAGAAGTACTATGAGCACATAGAGCGGGCCTACAGCTATGCCAGCAAGCTGCTACTCGACCTGCTCATGGAGGAGAAGGAACTGCTGGCAAGAATCAGGTACACGGGATTTATTGTCAAAGCTAGTGCAATGCGATTAGGTAAAGGGGCCGCATTTTTTAAGTTTCTGAGGGCAATGCAATCAGGTTAAAGGTCTGTATGTTTAAACTTTCTAAGGGCAATGCAATTAGGTACAGGGGTCTAATTTTCTTAGTTTCTAAGGGCCAATGCAATCAGGTTAAGGAACAGTCATTTTAAACTTTTGGGGGCAATGCAATCAGGTACATTGGCCGTATTTTTTAAGTTTCTGGGGGCAATGCAATCAGGTACATTGGGCGTATTTTTGAAGTTTCTGGGGGCAATGCAATCAGCTACAGGGGCTGTATTTTTTAAATGTTCTTGGGGCAATGCTTTCAGGTTAAGGGACTGTAAAGAGATTTTAAACCTTTTGAGGGCAAT
Source organism: Dreissena polymorpha (assembly GCF_020536995.1). Lineage (NCBI taxonomy): Eukaryota > Metazoa > Mollusca > Bivalvia > Myida > Dreissenidae > Dreissena > Dreissena polymorpha. The sequence goes on along the minus strand of NC_068365.1, from coordinate 30,702,902 downwards.
GCAGTAAGGTGTAAGGGCCGTATGTTTAAACTTTCTGAGGACGATTTAGTCAGGTTTATGGACTGTATTTAAAAAGTTTCTGAAGACACTGCCATCACGTTCAGTTGTCATATTTTTAAATGTTCTAATGGCAATTCAATGAGGTTCAGGGGCCGTTTAATGTTGTTCAGGTATTAATATCAAAGTTTATGCGTCTGCATATATTTATATGAGGGTGTATGCATTTTGCGTTAATTTACGTGAGGGCCTTTTCATCAATCACTGCCACTGCCCTTAATCCAAAGTTTGCATAAAATTTCACAATGTTGCTTGCCTTTGTTCAGGTCTATAAAGCACTACTTCCTACTGGATAAGGGAGACTTCATCGTTCAGTTCATGGACATGACGGAGGATGAGATGAAACAAGACCTGGAGAACATCCACTGTGTGAGGCTGGAGTCCCTGCTGGAGCTGGCACTGAGAACCAGCACTGCTAACGTGGACCCGTACAAAGATGATCTCAAGTGTGTTATGTTGAGCTTTGGAGGGCTAGCTCTTGTTTGAATTTTCACTGTAGCCCAATTTAGATTTCTTAATCAAGGTTCTTCTTTTTATGCCCCAGGTAGGGTGGCATATAGCAGTTGAACTGTCCGTCAGTCCGTCTGTCTATCTGTCTGTCCGTCTGTCAAAAAACTTTAACATTGGCCATTACTTTTGCAATATTGAAGATAGCAACTCGATATTTGGCATGCATGTGTATATCATTGAGCTGCAAGTTATGAGTGGCAGGGATCATATTTTTTTCGGTTTTGCCGGTCCTAGACCGATTGGGGTCATGAAAGACCGATTGAAAATCCCAAACAGTCGGTCCGATTCTATTTGCTATTAAAATTCCTATGTCATGAAATCGATTACACAGTGTACATGCTAACACACCCTAATGACATTCTTATCTCGATTAGGTGTGATAAATTATTCGCTGCAGTCTCTAAACCGGTCAGGACCGGTTTATTGCACGTCAGACCAAGAATCAAAAACTTATGAACAGCGGATTAAAAACGCATCCGAAAAGACGCGGCTGAATGCACGCGCTGTAAATAAACAAAACATGCCAATACATATTCCACCAGCGTAATAATCCAGTAATATAATTATGAATGAAAGTCGCGGATCTGATTGACAGAACAGCCGAAAGTTATTTTTATGGGCGGAACTTCACTGAAAATAGTACACAAGAAAAATAATATACATTGAATAAATCTTAAGTAAAACCGTGTTAGAATCGAAATAATTCGTGTACTTTATACTTTGTTGTTGAATAACTCACGACCGGAAAATTAGATGCGTGGTTTCAAATGCTTCGCTCTCGTGATTAAATCCCTACGCATCTAAACTATCGGACGTGGGTTATTTGACAACAAATTATTTCTTAATTATTTGGTTTGTTGTTGTCAGTAGCCAACTTACGCACAGACATTTGTTTGCTTTAGTGCACGTCTGTAAGATAGTATCGAGTCGACAACAATTTAAAACATCGGTATAGTCTTACACAGATTAATAATATTGACAACGATGAAAAAAGTCTGATAAAACAGCACACGAAACAACAATGAAATACCAAATGATAAAACCAGTTGAGAAAACTCGTTCCGTTAAAAAAATGCCTAAGGAACTTTTACTTGTACATGTATTATACCACCTTCATGAATGGCAAAATCAATGGTATATATTATAACGTAATTTGTCATGGTTTCGGATACACATTTTCGGATACTTTTCCCATTTATATCCGGACCGATTGATGTTGCCGGAAAATATGATCCCTGATGAGTGGTGAAAGGTTAAGGTCAAGGTAAAAAAAAACAAATCCAAGCAAAGTAACAAGCTTTAAAGGGAGATAATTTTTATTTATCATTAGGCAGGTACTGATCATTTTTACAAGGGAAGTAATATTTTTTATTGTATCCTTTAAAAAAATATTACTTCCCTTGTAAAAATTATCTGAATGTGCCAAATGATATAAAACATTAAATAAATCAAAGCGGTGCATAGTGTTTCTGACAAACACATCTCTTGTTTTTAACCTATGTTATGGAGTTTTATGAAGAAAAGGCTCTTACCAAATTGGTTTGGTTTCAGCAAAATTGCTTGTTGCTAATTTTTTGGATGACATAGTAAGCCCTAGGCTTAGTATAAAATGAAAATGAGACACTGGGCCTTGTATGGATGGTAGTTTTGCTGACGTAATTTTTGTGAAAAGATTCTGTTCTGCGTCTGTTTGAAAGAATATTATTATCCCCCGCCAAAGGCAGAGGGATATAGAATTTGCGTTGTCTGTGCCTCAGTCCATCCGTCTGTCAGTCTGTGAGTCTGTCACAAAATTTATTTTTGGCAGGAGATATCTATTCAACACATTTACTTGTTTCATTATTTTTAAATGTCTTTTATTGAACAAATAAGCTTTGTCTGTGGCTTTAAGAAATATTTGGGAAAGATGTTTGATGTAAAATCGTAAATCAAAACCTGCAAACAAATGAACATTTGTAAATATATATCATCTAACCTCGTACAGAATACTAATTTTTCATTGGCTAACCTAGTTCATGTGGAGACCTTATTTGGTCAGTTGTGGTTCATATCAAGTCAGTTACATAAAATGATGTTACGGAAGTAAACAAGACAATGTCAGTACACTTTACAGTTAAGCTAAGTTTAGTTATTACGTCTATGGTGGTGGAGGATGATACTTGCTCATTGGTCAGATAAATTCCTTAAACAGCTTCAAACTGACCCTGCACAATCTGATAAAGGGAAGTAAATCAAGGTTGTTCAACTTACTCTGTATCACATGGTATAGGGTAAGCACGAAGCGGTGTAATTAATAATTCAAAATTGATAAAAGAAAATAGTGTATTGTTTGATTGTCAAACAGGGCAAGGGTAACAAATCATTAGGGAAATATTTGAAAATTTTACTCACAAGATCATTATTTCAAAATCTTAGATATCATTATTTAACTAACATACTTACGTAAATGAAAGTAAAATAGATATATAAAATTGAGGAATAATTGTCAATTTCAGAGTGGATTTGCTGCAGTATGACTTGATCACACAGATGTTCACTATTCTTTCCATTGAAACCAATTTGGAAGGAGGTAAGGAGCGCAAATCAACCCAATTAGATTCAGCATGGTATGTTAGCAGTTGAAAGCATTACTGACTGGTAAAATTCTCCTACTTAACTTAAAATTTAACATCTGGTATAAAAACATACATATATTACTTTATTGAACACTAACTAGACGCTGTTCAAGGGACACAGATGTCCCATTAATAGTTTCTGCATTGTTCCTAACACAATGCTCAAACATATGGTGATGCACTAATTTTCCTGTTACACATGTTCTTCAATTTATGTGCAACAAAAAATCTGATGGACTAAACAGGGCAAGGGAGCACGGTCTGAAGTCTATAATTTGACAAAGTTATATTTTCAAAAAGCCTAACGAAGTCAAAGTCTGATTTAAGTTAACCTTTTCCCGCTCAGTAGTCAAGTGAAAATGGCAATATGCAACCAGCATATAACCAGAACATCCTGCGGGGAACTCGCATGCTGTTCAGGTTTGATGCTGTTTGTTGCTAATTAGGGTTTGAAATGGAACCTTTACAGCTGTATTCTTTCAAGAAAGGTATTTAATTTGATTTTCTAAGGGACTACAAATGGATGCGATTCCTATCTGAGAGGGTCAAACTTCCAGTCCGTGTACTGTTGTTGTTGTTCCAGATTACAAGAGATACCGCAGTGATCCCACGGACCTTCATCTGTCTGGCCTAGAGTCGTTCACATTTGACTATGTGGTGAAATGGCCTGTCTCTCTCGTCCTCAACAGGAAGGTATCTCTAGCATACAGTTGTATTTATGTTGTGCTCATTTGTCAGGGGTGTGATTTTTCCTCCTTTCAGCTGATATCGTCCCTGTCAATGTTAAACCTATTTCGCAAATAGTTTGTAACTTTGCTGTATCTGTATAAAAATGAAGAGTTTAACTAAATCCTGTTAGGAGGGTAGGTCATTTTCCTCCCCTTAGATGCTTCTTAAATCACACCCATGTTTTGAGATAAAAGATATGATTGAACTATGATTTTTTCCAATGGTTAACAAATATGTGCATATAGAGCACTGCATGGTAGCTGAACAAAATTATATATACATACCAGCCCATCATCCTACTGGTTGATTAACTGCAGAACTTTTTTATTTGCCAGTTTCTCATGTTATTTTTTGTCAATCACATTGTGAATTTAATATTCATATAGATTAACACATTCAGTAATGGCACTACCAAAGGTGAATATTTTCAAGTCCCTCTAATTTATTGAGGTTATCTTGAATATAATGATATAAAACATAGCCATGGTTTACTTGCAGGCTTTAACGAGTTACTAGATATTATTTCGACATTTGTTCTATGCTTTTCTTTCAGGCTTTAACGAGATACCATATGTTATTCCGACATTTGTTCTATGCTTTTCTTTCAGGCTTTAACGAGATACCAGATGTTATTCCGACATTTGTTCTATGCTTTTCTTTCAGGCTTTAACGAAATACCAGATGTTATTCCGAAACTTGTTCTATGCTTTTCTTTCAAGCTTTTACGAGATACCAGATGTTATTCCGAAACTTGTTCTATGCTTTTCTTTCAAGCTTTTACGAGATACCAGATGTTATTCCGAAACTTGTTCTATGCTTTTCTTTCAAGCTTTTACGAGATACCAGATATTATTCCGACACTTGTTCTATGCTTTTCTTTCAGGCTTTAACGAGATACCAGATGTTATTCCGACATTTGTTCTACACCAAGCACGTAGAGAGGCAGCTGTGCAGTGTGTGGGTGGGGAACAAGACAGCCAAGATGTACAGCATCCAGTCTGCGCGCTGGTATTCGGCCGCCTTCGCCCTGAGACAGCGCATGCTCAACTTTGTGCAGAACTTTGAGTACTACATGATGTTTGAGGTCGTGGAGCCAAGCTGGCATGTCTTTCAGACCAACATGAACACTGTAGGCACTCATAAAAAGGCCCCCCCCCCCACACACACACATATATATGTGCCTTGCTCTGTGAAAAGGGGCTTTAATGCATGTGCGTAGAGTGTGGTCCCAGAGAAGCCTGTGCAATCCACACAGGCTAATCAGGGATGGACTTTCTGCCTAAACTGGATTTTTGCTTAGAGGAGACTTTCTTAAAACGAAAAATATCATCAAAGTGGAAAGGGTCGTCCCTGATAAGCCTCTGCAGACTGCACAGGCCAATCTTGGACGACTCTTTACGCTGATGCATTAAACCCCCTTTTCACAGAGCACGGCTCATATCTATAAATTGTCCACATCCAGTAGCATGCAAATTCAGGCTTACAATATTAAAGCAATTTTAGCTTACCTGAGCACAATTGCTCATAGTGAGCTTTTGTGATTGCCTTTTGTCCGTTGTGTACCATCAACATTTGTAATACTCTAGAGGCCACATTTATTGTAATACTCTAGAGGCCACATTTATTGTAATACTCTAGAGGCCACATTTATTGTAATACTCTAGAGGCCACATTTATTGTAATACTCTAGAGGCCACATTTATTGTAATACTCTAGAGGCCACATTTATTGTAATACTCTAGAGGCCACATTTATTGTAATACTCTAGAGGCCACATTTATTGTAATACTCTAGAGGCCACATTTATTGTAATACTCTAGAGGCCACATTTATTGTAATACTCTAGAGGCCACATTTATTGTAATACTCTAGAGGCCACATTTATTGTAATACTCTAGAGGCCACATTTATTGTAATACTCTAGAGGCCACATTTATTTTAATACTCTAGAGGCCACATTTATTGTAATACTCTAGAGGCCACATTTATTGTAATACTCTAGAGGCCACATTTATTGTAATACTCTAGAGGCCACATTTATTGTCCAATCTACAGGAAGCTTGGTTACAACATTTTTAGCGAGGCTGTTTTCTGAGAAAACCCGAGCTATTGTCATAGCCAGCTCGTCGTCTGTCGTAGGCGTCATGCTAAAACCTTAACATTGGTCATTACTTTTTAAATATTGAAGATAGCACCTTGATATTTGGCATGCATGTGTATCTCATGGAGCTGCACATATTGTGTGGTAAAATTTTAAGGTGAACATCATCTTTCAAGGTCTAGGTTCGAAAAAAACAAATTCAAGGGAAGTAATAAGCTTTAAATGGACATAGTTATCTGACCTGCCCACGTATATATTTTTGTTAAATAAATCAAAGCGGCACAGTAGGTGGCATTGTGTTTCTGACAAACACATTGTGGTAAAAGGTTTAGGTCAAGGTAATCCTTTACGGTCTATGGTAAAAAAAACAGATTTAAGGGAAGTAATAAGCTTTAAAAAAGGGAGAAAATTATTCAATATTGTACATAGCCACTTTATATATTTTGCATACATGTGTATCTCATGGAGCTGCACATTTTGAGTGGTGAATCTACAGTCACAGTAGTGGCTTTTAATTATTTGCTACTAAAAATAGAGATTTGTTACAGACAATTATTTTCAAGGGAAATCTCATATTATATATTTCCTTACCAAAAATTGAAGTTCTTTTCACAGTTACTGTACAGATTTATTATTTTGAATATTTATAACCCAAATGATTGATTTGTCAAAGTTTTTTTAATGATATACATGTAATTATAATTTCTTTGATGTTCATTACTAGGGATGGCAAAATTATTCGAATAATCGAATATTCGATTGAATGGTCAGCATTCGAATAATAAAAATGATATTCGCATATTCGCATTTTTTTTTCAAACGTAATTTCACTAATATTTAATGACCTGCGAATCGCTTACTAAAAAGCAACCGAAATCACTTGGGAGTAACATGATTGACGTGACGTTCTTCGTGTCAAACTGATAACGCGGCCCGTATCAGTGTTGATTGCGCAATGCAATATACACGCTCTAAGAAAGGCCCCGACTGTTGTTTGCCAATGGGGTGCCAATTAACGGTTTCAATTGACTGGCGAATAATAATTAAGTTTTGTGATCACAGTATGTACAGCCATTAAAATGTGTGAATTACTCAAATCGCGCAATGCAATATACTTACTATAGGAAAGGGCCCAAACTGTTGTTTGTCAATTAGGTACCAATAAAGGGCTTCAATTTACTTGCGAATAATAATTTAGTTTATGTGATCACAGTTTGCACAGACATTTAAATATGTGAATTACTCAAAAGTAACAGATGATATAAATTAAACAATCATCAAGGAATCATAATTCAAATCTGAAAATGCCACCAGCCCCTTCTGCAGTATGGAATACTTTACACGGTCTGTGGATAAGAAGACCGAACCGTGTAATGTGTGTAAACTTAGTTTAACATATGCGCGGTCTGCTATAAATCTGTGGAATCATTTTAAAATAAAATTCTATGACACGGTGTTTTTCATTCTATTTGTGCCCGATCACAGTATCGGTCATAGTATTAGTCGACAGCGATACAATTATTCGATAGCAACGTTAATAAACAGCCTCGTATTTAGCAAACGGATATAACTTACAAACCAATGTAAATTAACACATAACAAGGTAAAAATCAATCCAGCCGTTTTATGCGAATATTCGAATATTCGATTGAATGAATTTGCGAACATTCGAATACCGATATTGGTATTCGATGCCATCCCTATTCATTACATACCTGTGGACGTATGTCCATAGATACATGATCAACTCTGGTTTAGATCTCTTTTAAACCACAGGCCTTGGTTGTCAGTGATGTCTGACATGGTCATAATTGACTGTGAGACCCTCCCCACCTCTCCCCCCCCCCCCCCCCCCCCCCCCCCCCCCCCCCGGTTGGATTGGACAAAATTCAAGGAAAGTAATAACCTTTAATTCGATGCGGCGCAGTAGGGGGCATTGTGCTTCTGACAAACACATCTCTTGTTGGGTCACTAGGCAAAAGGTCAAGGTCACTGTGACCTCTATACAAAAATAAAATCTGACAACCTTTCGCAGCCGAGCGTGGCACCCGTTATGTGGTGCTCTTGTTTCTAATGATATAACTGCTGAGTTTGTTAATCCTTCCCGTTTGTTGATAAACATGGCCATCAAGGATAACAGTGCTAAATACATGTGCTTAGACTGTAATTATGCTCAGGATTATCAGGGACAACATTTTCCACCTATAGTGGATTTTCCATTTGTAGAGACTTTCTTTAAATGAAATATTCCATAAAAGTGAAAAGTGTCGTCCCTGATAAGCTTACGCAGACTTCACAGGCTAATCTGGGACGACACTGTATGTGCATGCATTAAGGCCAGTTAACCTAGAATGAGGCTAAGTTGTTTCTGGTTCCAGGTCTCCAACGTGGATGATGTGCTTGGTTTTCACTCTGACTTCCTCAACAACTGCCTCAAGGACTGTATGCTGACCAACCCCCAGCTGCTCAAGATTGTACACAAACTCATGATGGTCTGCGTCACGTTCTCTAACTTCATACAGGTATGACAACTCGTAAACTGTAAACTGGCAATGCATCATGAACCAGAAACCGGCAATGCCTCATAAACCAGATACCTGCAATGCCTCATAAACCAGATACCTGCGATGCATCATAAACCAGAAACCAGCAATGCCTCATAAACCGTAATCTGGCAATGTCCTGTATTCCTCATTTGTGTGTGAATTTGTTTTGTCCAGACTATTTACCCCAGGCTTATAGTGGTCTGCATAGCATTATGAAACTTCTCACTGTACAAACCGCTCGTGCCCTGTGTCCTGTTGTGTGTGAATTTTTGTGTCAAGGACCTTATGTGCTCAAAACTTTTAATGCTGATAAATTTTGAATCTAGTGATTTGTGCAATACGATGGTAGAACATCAAATGCATATGTTAATGGTTAACACATTTTCTCAAACATGCATTCTAATATATCTTTCAATGGTTTTAAAAACACATACCATTTTATATAAATTTTATAAACATTTACAGGTATAAACATTTTGAATTGCTTGCTTTGGAATTTTGTGTATTGCTTTCTGAAATTAAGGAATTACATGAGGAACTTGCTATGCTATTTTTGCCAAAGTAATGCCTCTTAAAAATTGTATGAATTTTTAGATTTTTAGCTTTAAAGAACTGAATTGAGAATTGTTAAGCTTTGTACTGGTTTACCTTCCACATGAAATGTATGGAAACAAATCAGTCGCAATAAATTATAATGTTTCATTTATAACTTATAAGTGTTAACTATGCACATAATCATAGTTTAATAGTGTATGTTTGTGAAAATATCATACAGTGTCTGTTAAAGTACTAAGGTTTGGCTTAGGAGGAGCATTTCTAATGTGTGACTGGTTTTTAGCCATATACATTTTGGTCGTGCTCTGTGAAAAGGGGTTAAATGCATGTGCGTTAATTTTTGTCCCAGATTAGTCTATGGAGTTTGCACAGGCTAATCAGGGACGACTCTTTTCGCTTGTATCATATTTACTTTTTAAGAAAGTCTCTTCTTAGCAAAAATCCAGTTTAGATGGAAAGTATCGCCCCTGATTAGCCTGTGCGGACTGCAATTGCTAATCAGGGACAACACTTTACGCACATGCATTAAATCTCCTTTTCACAGAGCATGGCCCATTTATATTGCCTGCTTACTTATTTTTGATATTGTGATCCACATTTTAGAAGATGCACATTGATATAAAGGTACACTGGACAGTCTAGAACTTCCATCTGGCACTAGCACCGATGTAACCATGAATCTGTCCTCTACTGCTGTTTTCATGTCTCTGACAGAAATGGCTCCATGACTATTTAATTACTTTATTTCATTCACAGTTTGAAGAAAAATATTTGCCGATGAAAATGCTCTTGCTCTTTATTTTAAATATAGACCAACAAATGTTTCACTTTGAAATATTAATCAATAGCTGAATTGAATGTATGAAGCCTATGCCTACAATGAGAGCCAGAACGTACTATCAGCATATATCTGATAAATGCTTATAGCAGCTCTTGCTCTCATTTAAGCAAAATTGTTGTACTGTAAATCTATGAAAGTCAGAAGGCACTATCAACATAATATGCAAATAAGGCTGATAGCACTTTCTTGCTCGCAAGAAACGCTAGAAAATGTATTAGCCATTATTTGCAGTATGATTAAGATTAGTTTTGAAAATTGTTTAAAGCATGGAGCCTAGGTTCTACAATCTGGTTCTTTCCTCTGCAATCATGTTCTAGATAACAGTCCAATAATTGACAGAACTGTAGAAAGTACTAGCTAGGATAATAAGTTAGGTTCAAGTTACAATTAACTTTATATCTTTATTTCTTAAAAATAGCTAGCAAAAAAAAATAATTCTTACAGTCTGTTGTTACCATAGTGAATTAGATTTTGACAACCAGATTACCTTAGTTAATAATGTTTTGGGCATTTTACTATAAGTTAACAAAAAGTACATGGCACATTTATTAACATAGTAATAATTGTTTTCTGGTAGCAAGAGTGTTGAAGCCTCTGCTATAGGTTGTACAATGTATATTAACACTTAAAAGAGCACACAATAGTTGTTTTTCGACATGATGATGTCACTTGAGCATGAAAATTATTTTTGTTTTTATATTTTGTTCATTTTTTACAGCTGCTGTGTTTAATTTCTTACTTTAGCATCGTACAATTCTTTACTTCACTTCATTCCATATTTTTGGATTCAGTAAATTTCTAAATTATCCATCTTGAAATTATATTGTTCCAATATATTGTGATGACACATTACCAATACAACTTTCTGTTTATTTCTGAATGTCATCTTCATCTTTCCTCTATGTCTTTGGAACATGTAGCATAAAGATCTACTATGAGTACATTTGTACATACAGAAAAGAGTGTCATGTTAAGACTACAGCACTGTTCAATTTTCAACAGTTCTTGAAGTATTTTCAAATATTATTGTTAGGTTAGCTACGAACTATCATGACTTTAATATCAATTTAAGGCAATTTTTAGCGAGGCTGTTTTCGGAGAAAACCTGAGGTATTGTCATAGCCTGCTCGTCGTCAGACATCCGCCTGCGTCGTGCTAAAACCTTTACATTGGCTCTAAAATCAAAGTGCTTCCACCTACAACTTTGAAACTTCAGATGTAGATGCACCTTGATTAGTTCTACACGCCACACCCATTTTGGGTCACTTGGTCAAAGGTCAAGGTCACTGTGACCTTAAAAAAAAAATTCTGACAAACTTTCGCAGCCGAGCGTGGCACCCGTTATGCGGTGCTCTTGTTTACGTTTAGCTTCATTGTAAAGTAGGTAATATTCTGTTTTTTAAAATATAAATCAAAGTTCTAGAGATTACCACATCGAAATGAATTCATGTTTGAACTTGAAATTAAATGACTATCAGTATAATTATATCATATTCAACATCTAGTTATTGAAATGAATGACATATTTTACACAAAAAGGTTAATGATTCACTAATAAACTTAGCTATATTTTTACTCTGTCTAAAACCATCTACCAATATACATTTTTAACTAAGATCTCTTTCATAAGTAAGTTCAAATATGGCAACTTATCATTCTATTACTTTTGAACTGCTCTCTGTGAAAACAGGGCTTAACGCATGTGTAAAAAGTACCTTCTCAGATTAGCTTGTGCAATCCGCACGGGCTAATCAGGGATGTCACTGATCGGTTTTATGGAACTATTAGTTAAATGATTTCTCTTTTAAACTACTACATGTATCCAGTTTTTGCAGGCTGCACAATCTAATCTGTGACGACACTTTTCGCACATGCATTTCCCAGAATGAGACTCATTTAAAGTGAAGCTTGTAAGTCATTGTAATAATTAAGTGGCTCATTTCAGAGGTTGGGACATGGAAGTCATTGTAATAATTAAGTGGCTCATTTCAGAGGTTGGGACATGGAAGTCATTGTAATAATTAAGTGGCTCATTTCAGAGGTTGGGATATGGAAGGCATTGTAATAATTAAGTGGCTCATTTCAGAGGTTGGGACATGGAAGTCATTGTAATAATTAAGTGGCTCATTTCATAGGCTGGGACATGGAAGTCATTGTAATAATTAAGTGGCTCATTTCAGAGGTTGGGATATGGAAGTCATTGTAATAATTAAGTGGCTCATTTCAGAGGTTGGGACATGGAAGTCATTGTAATAATTAAGTGGCTCATTTCAGAGGTTGGGACATGGAAGTCATTGTAATAATTAAGTGGCTCATTTCAGAGGTTGGGACATGGAAGTCATTGTAATAATTAAGTGGCTCATTTCAGAGGTTGGGACATAGAAGTCATTGTAATAATTAAGTGGCTCATTTCAGAGGTTGAGACATGGAAGTCATTGTAATAATTAAGTGGCTCATTTCAGAGGTTGGGACATGGAAGTCATTGTAATAATTAAGTGGCTCATTTCAGAGGTTGGGACATGGAAGTCATTGTAATAATTAAGTGGCTCATTTCAGAGGTTGGGACATGGAAGTCATTGTAATAATTAAGTGGCTCATTTCAGAAGTTGGGACATGGAAGTCATTGTAATAATTAAGTGGCTCATTTCAGAGGTTGGGACATGGAAGTCATTGTAATAATTAAGTGGCTCATTTCAGAGGTTGGGACATGGAAGTCATTGTAATAATTAAGTGGCTCATTTCAGAGGTTGGGAAATGGAAGTCATTGTAATAATTAAGTGGCTCATTTCAGAGGTTGGGACATGGAAGTCATTGTAATAATTAAGTGGCTCATTTCAGAGGTTGGGACATGGAAGTCATTTTAATAATTAAGTGGCTCATTTCAGAGGTTGGGACATGGAAGTCATTGTAATAATTAAGTGGCTCATTTCAGAGGTTGGGACATGGAAGTCATTGTAATAATTAAGTGGCTCATTTCAGAGGTTGGGACATGGAAGTCATTGTAATAATTAAGTGGCTCATTTCAGAGGTTGGGAAATGGAAGTCATTGTAATAATTAAGTGGCTCATTTCAGAGGTTGGGACATGGAAGTCATTGTAATAATTAAGTGGCTCATTTCAGAGGTTGGGACATGGAAGTCATTTTAATAATTAAGTGGCTCATTTCAGAGGTTGGGACATGGAAGTCATTGTGATAATTAAGCGGCTCATTTCAGAGGTTGGGACATGGAAGTCATTGTAATAATTAAGTGGCTCATTTCAGAGGTTGGGACATGGAAGTCATTGTAATAATTAAGTGGCTCATTTCAGAGGTTGGGACATGTAAGTCATTGTTATAATTAAGTGGCTCATTTCAGAGGTTGGGACATGGAAGTAATTGTAATAATTAAGTGGCTCATTTCAGAGGTTGGGACATGGAAGTCATTGTAATAATTAAGTGGCTCATTTCAGAAGTTGGGACATGGAAGTCATTGTAATAATTAAGTGGCTCATTTCAGAGGTTGGGACATGGAAGTCATTGTAATAATTAAGTGGCTCATTTCAGAGGTTGGGACATGGAAGTCATTGTAATAATTAAGTGGCTCATTTCAGAGGTTGGGACATGGAAGTCATTGTAATAATTAAGTGGCTCATTTCAGAGGTTGGGAAATGGAAGTCATTGTAATAATTAAGTGGCTCATTTAAGAGGTTGGGACATGGAAGTCATTGTAATAATTAAGTGGCTCATTTCAGAGGTTGGGACATGGAAGTCATTTTAATAATTAAGTGGCTCATTTCAGAGGTTGGGACATGGAAGTCATTGTGATAATTAAGCGGCTCATTTCAGAGGTTGGGACATGGAAGTCATTGTAATAATTAAGTGGCTCATTTCAGAGGTTGGGACATGGAAGTCATTGTAATAATTAAGTGGCTCATTTCAGAGGTTGGGACATGTAAGTCATTGTTATAGATAAGTGGCTCATTTCAGAGTTATGTATATGGAAGTCATTGTAATAATTAAGTGGCTCATTTCAGAGGTTGGGATATGGAAGTTATTGTAATAATTAAGTGGCTCATTTCAGAGGTTGGGACATACCACGGAGGTCCAGATGGACGCCCTGGTGGGAGACAAACACCCCAGGGACTTCGCTGACAAGGGCAAGAGCTCAGAAAAACATAAACAAAAAGCTAAGGTAATTAGCAATAGGCTACACCGTTTTGGGCTTTGCTGTACATTTTATTTTCTTGACATTTAGTGACTAGTGATTTGGTTTCTTGAGATAATAAGAACAAACCATACGGTTTTGTTTGTGCGCTGTATCTCATTGTTGAAGATTTTTACATACCGGGGTACGTGACTTTTTGAAAATAAATTAGATAACTTATAGTTTGACTGCGGATTTATTTGATATATAAAGTATATACATTCACAATTATATATACATTTGCAATTAAGCCAATTACAAATATGTATGTTATGTACTTAAACAACTACAAAAAAACACATTATGTGTCCCTTAAAGGCACCATTTTTATCTAGAGTTATCTGAACATATGGTAATACAGAATCAGCTACTAGTATTTGATGACTATAAAATCAAGCAAATATTGGAAATGTCCAGGTGCTCTCCGAACATGTTGATGACTTGGTCCGCAATGAGAACTTTGAACGGACCATCGCAAACTTTGATGCCAACTTCTCCAGACTGTTGCTGGAGCTGCTAGACAGGATTATGGAGTTTTCACAGAGCAATGATGGGGTCAAGCTTCTTAACATCTTATACAGGTACAAATAATGCATGTAAGGAGCAATGGTGATTATTGATGGGGTCAAGCTCCTTAACATCTTATACAGGTACAACTAATGCATGTAACGAGCAATGGTGATTATTGATGGGGTCAAGCTCCTTAACATCTTATACAGGTACAAATAATACATGTAAGGAGCAATGGTGATTATTGATGGGGTCAAGCTCCTTAACATCTTATACAGGTACAAATAATACATGTAAGGAGCAATGGTGATCATTGATGGGGTCAAGCTCCTTAACATCTTATACAGGTACAAATAATACATGTAAGGAGCAATGGTGATTATTGATGGGGTCAAGCTCCTCAACATCTTATACAGGTACAACTAATGCATGTAACGAGCAATGGTGATTATTGATGGGGTCAAGCTCCTTAACATCTTATACAGGTACAACTAATGCATGTAACGAGCAATGGTGATTAGTGATCGAGGATACTGAAAAAATAATTCTATTCCTCAGACACTAATTTTCGTGGATTTTTGTGGGTCCATTCAACTATGTAATCAATTAATCCAGGAACGTTTACCTTCAAAGTCTTAAATCACATATTATAAAAATCTGAGACTTTAATTCTAACAAATATACTCAATTTTAACGAATCCATGAAATTTCACATCAATTATATAAAATGAATCCAGAGTGAGTTGTGTGTATTTTATCCAACATGAAGAAAAGATCACATATTTAAACATGTGCTTAAAAATGTTAAACTTAGTTATTTTAGCTCGTTAACATTGGAGGGTTATATAGACACTCAAGTCTGCTTTTGACATGAAATGAGTGACAATTATTTCAGGTCAGGGATAAAACTTAATAATATAACAATAATATAATTTGTCATACACTTATTGTTAAGCATTTGTGTTGGTCTACTTAACCATGAAATCACATAATTAATGAACACTAACTCCCAAAGTCTTATTTCTGACAGTATACAAAATCCAGGACTTGAATACTAACAAATATACCTGATTTTTAAAATCTAAACAAGTTTGTGTCAATGAAATTAATTGAATTCACAATGAGTTTTTTTGTTTTGCCATATCCAATTTGCAAAAAAACACATATAAACATGTGTGCTTTAATAGTTTAAACCTATTTATGGTACACATATCTCTATTACATTGAAAGCTTAGGGCTTTTATAGACACACTCAAGTCTGTTTCTTTGAGAAGCCAGTTCTTGTTGTCTTTTAATTTCTCTTGATAATGCTTGATAATGTAGTAAAGACCGAACCCAGGACCTCAGGGTATCTATGCAACACCATATCTACTGCATCTTATTTGTCACTAGACAAGCAGGATAACTCTACTCACCGGTATGCGACACAAAAATATGAGCCATTCTCTGGGAAAACTATGTTCAGTGTAGTCCCAGATTAGCCTGTGTAATCTGCACAGGCTAATCAGGGACAACACTTTCTTCTTTAATTATATTTTGGGTTTTAAGGAAATCTCTTCTTAGTGAAAATACAGTATAGGGGAAAAGTGTTGTCCCTGATCATCTTGTGCAGACTGCACAGGCTAATCTGGGACAACACTTTACACACAAATGCAATTCAGTTATATTGAAAGGTAAATGCAGAAGAAGTGTTCTGGTACTGGTGTTTCATGGCGAACAAGGTGTTAAACAATGTAATAAAGACAGCTTAATGTGTGTTTTTTGATAGGATTTATAAACTTTTGTAGATAGATCTAACAGTGTCAAAAGGCATCACACACAGACTCGCGAACAATCAAGTTCTTGCTCTTTGAATTGCTTAATAAATTGTCAATCTAACCTCATTGTTAGGTCAATTGTGCTTCAGTGCACAAGATACGTAAAATTATTATAATAGCAGCTTAATAATTAATACAGAGAGTACAGCTGATGAAACTAATTTAACAGTTTCCAAATTTTTTGCAAACCAGGATCTAATTTCCCAAATGGATAAACACATTGTCATTAAAATCCGTTTTGATGTCAAACTGGCACACTGTTATATGCATATGTATATTTAATTGTATATTCTATACTCTGGTCCTTCCAG
Organism: Dreissena polymorpha; assembly: GCF_020536995.1. Lineage (NCBI taxonomy): Eukaryota > Metazoa > Mollusca > Bivalvia > Myida > Dreissenidae > Dreissena > Dreissena polymorpha. Next base: position 30,686,127 of record NC_068365.1, on the reverse strand, counting down.
GCTGGACTTCAATGGTTTCTACACAGAGAGGCTGGAGGCATTGTCTGCAGAGAGAGCGGCAGCTCTCAACACCTCCACACACAGCTCAGAGTCAGGTATCTGTAAGCTTTTATTCATATATGAGTCATGCTGTTGGAAAAAGGGGCTAAATGCATGTGCGTATAGTGTCAAACCAGATCAGAGACAACACTGCGCTGAAATTGTTTTTGTTTTTTAAAGGAGGTCTCTTCTAAACAGAAGTCCAGTCTAGGCGGAAAGTGTGGTCCCTTCACAGGCTAATCTGGGAGGTCACTTAGCGCACATGTCTAGGCAGAAAGTGTGGTCCCTTCACAGGCTAATCTGGGAGGTCACTTAGCGCACATGTCTAGGCGGAAAGTGTGGTCCCTTCACAGGCTAATCTGGGAGGTCACTTAGCGCACATGTCTAGGCAGAAAGTGTGGTCCCTTCACAGGCTAATCTGGGAGGTCACTTAGCGCACATGTCTAGGCGGAAAGTGTGGTCCCTTCACAGGCTAATCTGGGAGGTCACTTAGCGCACATGTCTAGGCGGAAAGTGTGGTCCCTTCACAGGCTAATCTGGGAGGTCACTTAGCGCACATGTCTAGGCGGAAAGTGTGGTCCCTTCACAGGCTAATCTGGGAGGTCACTTAGCGCACATGTCTAGGCGGAAAGTGTGGTCCCTTCACAGGCTAATCTGGGAGGTCACTTAGCGCACATGTCTAGGCAGAAAGTGTGGTCCCTTCACAGGCTAATCTGGGAGGTCACTTAGCGCACATGTCTAGGCAGAAAGTGTGGTCCCTTCACAGGCTAATCTGGGAGGTCACTTAGCGCACATGTCTAGGCGGAAAGTGTGGTCCCTTCACAGGCTAATCTAGGAGGTCACTTAGCGCACATGTCTAGGCGGAAAGTGTGGTCCCTTCACAGGCTAATCTAGGAGGTCACTTAGCGCACATGTCTAGGCAGAAAGTGTGGTCCCTTCACAGGCTAATCTGGGAGGTCACTTAGCGCACATGTCTAGGCGGAAAGTGTGGTCCCTTCACAGGCTAATCTAGGAGGTCACTTAGCGCACATGTCTAGGCAGAAAGTGTCGTCCCTTCACAGGCTAATCTAGGAGGTCACTTAGCGCACATGTCTAGGCGGAAAGTGTGGTCCCTTCACAGGCTAATCTGGGAGGTCACTTAGCGCACATGTCTAGGCGGAAAGTGTGGTCCCTTCACAGGCTAATCTAGGAGGTCACTTAGCGCACATGTCTAGGCAGAAAGTGTGGTCCCTTCACAGGCTAATCTGGGAGGTCACTTAGCGCACATGTCTAGGCGGAAAGTGTGGTCCCTTCACAGGCTAATCTAGGAGGTCACTTAGCGCACATGTCTAGGCAGAAAGTGTGGTCCCTTCACAGGCTAATCTGGGAGGTCACTTAGCGCACATGTCTAGGCAGAAAGTGTGGTCCCTTCACAGGCTAATCTGGGAGGTCACTTAGCGCACATGTCTAGGCGGAAAGTGTGGTCCCTTCACAGGCTAATCTGGGAGGTCACTTAGCGCACATGTCTAGGCAGAAAGTGTGGTCCCTTCACAGGCTAATCTGGGAGGTCACTTAGCGCACATGTCTAGGCAGAAAGTGTGGTCCCTTCACAGGCTAATCTGGGAGGTCACTTAGCGCACATGTCTAGGCGGAAAGTGTGGTCCCTTCACAGGCTAATCTAGGAGGTCACTTAGCGCACATGTCTAGGCGGAAAGTGTGGTCCCTTCACAGGCTAATCTAGGAGGTCACTTAGCGCACATGTCTAGGCAGAAAGTGTGGTCCCTTCACAGGCTAATCTGGGAGGTCACTTAGCGCACATGTCTAGGCGGAAAGTGTGGTCCCTTCACAGGCTAATCTAGGAGGTCACTTAGCGCACATGTCTAGGCAGAAAGTGTCGTCCCTTCACAGGCTAATCTAGGAGGTCACTTAGCGCACATGTCTAGGCGGAAAGTGTGGTCCCTTCACAGGCTAATCTGGGAGGTCACTTAGCGCACATGTCTAGGCGGAAAGTGTGGTCCCTTCACAGGCTAATCTGGGAGGTCACTTAGCGCACATGTCTAGGCGGAAAGTGTGGTCCCTTCACAGGCTAATCTGGGAGGTCACTTAGCGCACATGTCTAGGCGGAAAGTGTGGTCCCTTCACAGGCTAATCTGGGAGGTCACTTAGCGCACATGTCTAGGCGGAAAGTGTGGTCCCTTCACAGGCTAATCTGGGAGGTCACTTAGCGCACATGTCTAGGCGGAAAGTGTGGTCCCTTCACAGGCTAATCTGGGAGGTCACTTAGCGCACATGTCTAGGCGGAAAGTGTGGTCCCTTCACAGGCTAATCTGGGAGGTCACTTAGCGCACATGTCTAGGCGGAAAGTGTGGTCCCTTCACAGGCTAATCTGGGAGGTCACTTAGCGCACATGTCTAGGCGGAAAGTGTGGTCCCTTCACAGGCTAATCTGGGAGGTCACTTAGCGCACATGTCTAGGCGGAAAGTGTGGTCCCTTCACAGGCTAATCTGGGAGGTCACTTAGCGCACATGTCTAGGCGGAAAGTGTGGTCCCTTCACAGGCTAATCTGGGAGGTCACTTAGCGCACATGTCTAGGCGGAAAGTGTGGTCCCTTCACAGGCTAATCTGGGAGGTCACTTAGCGCACATGTCTAGGCGGAAAGTGTGGTCCCTTCACAGGCTAATCTGGGAGGACACTTAGCGCACATGCATAAAGCCCATTTTCCCAAACAAGGTTAATATCTATTTCTCTATACCATTACACTTATCATACATTCACATACATATTCAGTTGGTAGAGCGCTGGACTTTTAATCTAAAGTTCACAGGTTTGATCCATGCCCAGCCACATTACTTGTGTGGGGACTGGGCATAGAATCCTTACTAAGGCCATTCTCCATTCTCCTCTGTTGCAACAAGGGCAGTTGTCATGAGTATGTGCACTCAGTACTTGTTAACCAGCTTACACAGGAATAGTATGAGGCAGTTAATGGACCAGCAAGATATGACTGAAATGCTGTTTAAGTGGCAAATACACAGCATGAGAATCAAAAATTAATAATTTAATTCCTGAAATGCCAAAACTTATGAGTACAACTTAATAAATGTCATTCATTCACACACAGAGCTATATTTATTTTACAAAAATTGCAATTTAACTGTAATAGAATATCTTTGTTTGACATAATTGTCTCAAGCGCTAGAATCATGCACTGGTCAGTTTTGAAAAGGTCTTTTCAACTGTTTTAGTTTCTCATAGCTGGTTTGTAATTCTTTTTTTTTCAACTGATAAAAGAATTTGTGCCCGTTATGCATATTAACAGATGGCATTGAAGTTCACTGCATTTTTATGCATATAAATAATACATTCATGTAAATATTAAAGTTTGTATTCAATATCGGCAAAAATCATTTGGCGTTTTTCATCGTTTTGATAATGTTAAGAGTCATTTAGAGTATTGTTTTCAGTTTATTTTCTGTTTTGTTCGTCCTTTTGTCAATTGCAAAATTAATGTTTCAAAACACACTTTTATGACTTGTATTTTGGAATACGGACAAAACCCCTCCCGGATAAAAACCCTCCCGTCATTTTCATAGGGGGCGGACGAAAACCCTCCCATGAATAAACATGGGCGAACAAAAACCCTCCCGTGAAAAAACGGGGGAGGACAAAACCCCTCCCATGAAAAAACGGGACCGGACAAAAACCCTCCCGTAAAAGAAACAGTGTTGCATTCATTAATCCGATAGAATTACCCATTGTGTGTATTGTGTTTTCAGGGGTATGAAATTGAAAGAAAATGTGTATCCATTAACTGTAAACATACCGCTTTCTAATGTGCATATATATCCGATAATCCAATATAATAACAACATCAATTAAAACATAAAATGAGGCCATTTATAGACAAGTGAATTTAAATTTAGATTGAATGCAATACGATACAGTGCAACGATTAATCGCGTCATATGCTCATTCATGCAAAAAACGTGCTTTCCGGGAAGTTTCTTAAAACTTTGCGAAAATGAAAGTAAAATTCTGTTAACAACTAACAATTCGTTAGCATGTAACTAATTTGTCTTAATTACTTATTTAATTTAGCTTTGACTGTAACGTTTTCAATTGCATTTTTGCAGACAATATATAAAGCATACTCTATTGTCAAATATGTCAATGATTCAGTTATTTAGGCCCACTAATCAGCTAATCATAACAATTAACTAGTTAATGGCATACAATCATATGTATCAAAATAGCAAACTGTGAATCTGCAACTGCGGACAAAAACCCTCCCTTGAAAGCAATTAAACACCGACAAATGTAATTGCTTCACACATTGTTGCATTCATTAATCCGCAAAATTAACTCCAAATAGCAAACTGTGAATCTGCAACTACTTATAGTTTTTAAGTAGTTTAATCACAGAAACAATTAAAAGCAATTAAACGTCGACAAATGTATTTGCTTCACACAATGTTGCATTCATTAATCCGAAAAAATCACTCAATGCTGACAACATTTGTTCAAAATATCATACTGTGAATCTGCAACATATAAAAAGCAATTTGTTTGTGTAAAGGCACACAAGTGTCTACAATGTTGGTTTTTGTTTATCAATTGATTATGCTTATTTGTCAAAACGTATGTAACATTATACTGTGTGACATTCGGAAATGACCGATTTCGGATTAAAATTTAATAAATAATTGTTGAGTTGAATTCGTGGCTCAGATTTCAGGGAGGGTTTTTGTCCGGTCCCGTTTTTTTCATGGGAGGGTTTTTGTCCTCCCCCGTTTTTTCATGGGAGGGTTTTTGTCCGTCCCCGTTTATTCATGGGAGGGTTTTCGTCCGGCCCCTATAAAACTGACGGGAGGGTTTTTATCCGGGAGGGGTTTTGTCCGGCATTCTTGTATTTTGCCATTTTTTGTATGTTAGTGTTTGTACTTGTTGAAATGCTTGTTGAGCTCATTCTATGTTTTCATCTATTTCATTTCCAGGATAGGATGGTAATTTAATGTTAGAAGTTACTGCTATATAGCCATTCACTTTTCTCATTTTATGTTCATTTGTTCTGATTGTTAACATGTTAACATTGTTTTCTTGCGTGCTAACACTTAATCTGTTAAATGTCCATTCACACATTTTAGATTTTCAATATCATTTTTGTTTTACCCCTACAAATAAAGTTAAAGAAGGAGCATATTAAGATTGCTCTCATTTCAGAATTTGTTGGTTTTACGGGCACATACATTTTAAAGCTCTTGCAGATAAATCTTCTTTTGGCATGTTGGCATTATTCTGAGCAGTCTCATACAGTAAGAGAAAAATAGTGTAGTAAAGACAGCAATTACATCATGTTTACATTATGAATGTTATTTTGATAAACTTATATTTTCATGTTATTAAAATATCATAAATATGAAATTGCACAAAACACAGTATATGCGAAATGCAATAAGTGAAAATATTCAGTAAAAACTGAATATAAACTATATTATGAATGTTATCTTGCACATTTAATTACAGGATCTACCAGCTCATGGCCGACCACTACATTTACAACCACAAGACCAGAAAATGTTCGCTACGTACCGGGCAAACATTACAGTCGCCAGGGACCCCCATCTAGCACTGGTTCAGTTGGCTGACAGAAGAGATTACATAGAGATTTGTTTGATGAAATTGAACTAGAATAAACTTTCAGTTTCTAGTGTTTTGCCAACTTATTTAAATTTAAAAAGGCGCTAATGGGTTTTATTACAGATGGTTGAAACCCCTCCTTAGTTATTTTGAAAAAAAATATTTCCATTCAACAAATATTCCAAGAATTACTATGTGCATCTGGGAAAATTACCCAAAAAAGCCTTGTATAAATACATAGGTTTAACAGCTTTACATGCATTATTCAAGGGGGATGGCTTTGTAATATTGCAGAATAAGTTCAATATGATTGGTATTATGTAGAAGCCCCGATACATAGAGAATTGAGGGTAACCAGTCTGGGTGGCTTATACAACTTTGAAGTTATTTAGTATGTTTATTTAGATTCACAGAAGATAGAAACTCTGTACTTTGGTATAAGTGCTTAGTTTGAAAAAAATATAAAAACAAAAACAACAAAAACTGTTATGAAATTTAATTTCAATAAAGGCTGAGATTATACATTTTATTCAGTGAAATTTCACAGCTATATGGACCATTAACGCATATTTTGAATGTAAAGTCTTTAAATTACCAATAATATTTGCTTTTATATCTTTGTATTGATAAATAAAACAAGACAATTACAAAACATTTAGTTATAAGATATGTACTTGTATTGTTTTTGCCCTGTTTGTTGGTTTGTTTGTTTGTCCCAACTTTAACATTTGCCATAACTTTTGCAATATTGAAGCTAGCAACTTGATATTTGACATGCATGTGTAGCTCATGGAGCTGCACATTTTGAGTGGTGAAAGGTCAAGGTCATCCTTCAAGGTCAAAGGTCATATATATGTGGACATAGTGTTTCACAAACACATCGCTTGTTTTTGGTATTACAATTAACATAAAATGGCAAATGCCTATTTGTTTTTACATTATTAAGAGAACCATTTGCTAAAAGTGTCATGTTAGCCATGAACAGACAGAAATGAGCCTGAAAATTAACCTGTGAAATGGTCCGAAAGTTTACCCCTAAATCTTTCTGAAACAACATCTTTTAAACCTTTTTAAAGATCTTAAATCTCATTTACCCGCTTATTCTTGAAAACAATCATATCATAGATACCCATTCAGCATTCATATACTTGAAACATCATCATTTTATACATCAGCGTAAATTGACATTGTATATGAAAGGGAACCTTTGTAGCTTATCCCTAACATTGATGTTAATTCTCTATTCAATTATTTTTTTTTTAAATGTAAGTAAATTATTAAAATATGTGCCTGTTTTTATTGAACACTGGATAAGTTGATGTTTAGTTGTAAATAATGTACATAGTTGTTATTTAATTATATTTTCATTCAATGAATTAGTTCCATTGTTTGTCTGATAAAATGCAAATATGAAGCGTACATGGTCACAAAATTAGTGTAAATTGCTTTAAACAATTTGATTGTTTTTTGACAGATTTATAATGCCTATAGGTATTAGTATTCTGTTCATTAAGAAATCTTGTTGATACAGTGACCCTTATTTTGTTAAGTGATGTGCGTCATTTTAAAATCAAAATGTATATATAGGAGTCATGCAATAAATTATTTATGACTACATATTGTTCTGATTTATTATCCCCCGCCATAGGCGGAGGGATATTGTTTTGGCGTTGTCTGTCTGTCTTTCCGTCCGTCCTGAGCCATATCTTGGAAGTGCTTTGGCGGATTTCATTTAAACTTGGTATGAGTATATATATTATATGGATAAGAGGATGATGCACGCCAAATGTCATTGTACACCATCTGTTAATAACGGAGTTATGGCCCTTTGTATCTTGAAAAAATGCTTTTTTGAATGTCCAATATAACGCTTGTGTCCAGAAGCATATTGGCGGGGGATATCAATTCAACGAATTTGCTTTTTGATTATAATGCCTAAAAGGGTACTTAAAATTATGTTTTTAGATCTATCTGACTACTTATTAAGTAAATATACATAAAACAAGAAATATCTTTTAAAAAAGATATACGGCGTTGATTGTGGTTGGAGTTGGTGAAAGGTAAAATGTTCAATGAATGAGATCAAAGATAGCGAATGTCTTTTTCTGTGCAGTTCTTAGCTGCATCACATGCAGTACGGGATGTTACGCGGAGTCTTCGCGGCTTATTTTACATTATTACATATTGCTGGTCATAAACCTATAGATACAAAACCGAAAACCAAAACAAGAATGGAAGTGAAATTAAAACATATGAGTCAACCGGCCACACGCGAAGTATCCGTACATATTTTTAATATTTATACGCGCATTCTTCGAACAAACATGTTTTAGTGGTTTGCCGGGCATTGCTATTTGATTCGATTATTAACAGTATCGAGAATCATCGCGCTCATGCTTAATATATTAGTCAATATGGTGGAATAATTCTTGTTAAATTAATCAAATTTTTAAAATAATATTTATCATGGTATTGTTGAAAACACATTTAGAATCTGTTATTGACAAACCATAATTATATCGGTGAATATCTTCATTTAACATATTTCTGGTCTAACGAAAATTCAAGTTCATCTAGTTCTCACGATAGCGTCTATATTATATAACTATTATTTTACTGGATGCGAACTGACCCGGATACCTTGCGGGTTGGAATGCAATGCATTAAAGTGAGGCCATGCTTCCACTGCTGGAACGACGGCTTGTTTAAAACTTTATACTTGTACATGTTAAATGTTCAATTTCCAAAACAATTTAAAATGGTTTGGCTAAAAAGAATATCAGGATAGGGAAACACGATACTTTTATGAACTTGAATATACTGGTACACAGACAGGAATATGGATGTAATTACTAAATATGAGAACATAGTCTTTAAGTACAAACGCTCTGGCGCTGGCAATCCTCTGAAAATAAAAGGTGCACGCACAAACTGTATTGATGTCAAGAGTCGAGTGTTAAACTGTTCTATCTATCAAGCCTTTTCATTAGAGATAAAATTGTTTCATGCTGAACACGCAGTAAAACAGTGTTAAAAAGACATGGTAATGTTTCCAATGTTCTGGTGGTATGCTCAAATCAGCCAATGGAATAAATGAAGTGTAATTATTCGTGTCTAGCCGTGGGAAATTTTATTGGACACTTACAAAGGTCAGGTAAGGTCAAAAGTGATGTTAAACAGATACGCCGAAAAAGCCAGAAAAAAAATATGCCATCAATTTTGGTAATATGACCTAAACCTGGGAAATTTAGATTTTTTTTAATTCACATTGTATTTAAAATTGTTTGCTTATAATATTTGAGGAATCTGTGATAGAAAATCATTATTTCTGCTCTTCAAAAAAATATGAACAAGGGCTGTTTGTAAAACATGCATGCCCCCCATATGGGCTGTCCGTTGTAGTGGCAGCCATTGTGTGAATACGATTTTTGTCACTGTGACCTTGACCTTTGACCTAGTGACCTGAAAATCTGCGGGTCACGATCAATGTACCTATGAAGTGTCATGATCCTAGGCAAAAGCGTTCTTGAGTTATCATCCGAAAATCATTTTACTATTTCGGGTCACCGTGACCTTGACCTTTGACCTTGTGACCTCAAAATCAATAGGGGTCATCTGCAAGTCATGATAAATCTACCTATGAAGTTTCATGATCCTAGGCGTATGCATTCTCGAGTAATCATCTGAAAACCATTTTACTATTTCGGGTCACCGTGACCTTTGACCTAGTGACCTCAAAATCAATAGGGGTCATCTGCGAGTCATGATCAATCTACCCATGAAGTATCATGATCCTAGGCGTATGCGTTCTTGAGTTATCATCCGGAAACCATTTAACTATTTCGGGTCACCGTGATCTTGACCTTTGACCTAGTGACCTCAAAATCAATAGGGGTTATCTGCAAGTCATGATCAATCTACCCATGAAGTTTCATGATTTTAGGCGTATGCGTTCTTGAGTTATCATCCAAAAACCATTTTACTATTTCTGGTCACCGTGACCTTGACCTTTGACCTAGTGACCTCAAAATCAATAGGGGTCATCTGCCTGTCATGATCAATGTACCTATGAAGTTTCATGATCCTAGGCCCAAGCGTTCTTGAGTAATCGTCTGACAACCACCTGGTGGACAGACCGACCGACAGACCGACCGACATGAGCAAAGCAATATACCCCCTCTTCTTCGAAGGGGGGCATAATTATTTATTACACCTGCAATAGTCCTATTTCCTCATGGCACTCATTTCCAAACAACAGAAAGCTAAATTGGGAATTTTGGGACAAGCCTTTGGAAAAACATTTATTTTTGCCTCTAAGAATATGACCCTTTAATAAACCTACCAAAAACCACTGGAAAGGTACAATGTGCGTTGTGATGCAATTACATAAATCTTTCAAAACATTACAGATTATGAGATACATAAATAAGATGTCCTCCCCACACGCTAACCTTTATACACTAAAACGGCGGTTCTCCATAGAAATGCTCTCATTTAAACAACATGAAGAAAATACTAAAAGCAATGATTAAAAAGCAAAGATACAGCGATGTGCTTAAGGATCCATTCCATGAAAAAGACAAACACTGGTGAACTAGACCTAAAGCTTTTTGTGTTTTCTGCTGACAATAGAAGTGACGTTTAATGCATTGAATAATCATATAAGAAGATTTGCTACAACAGCAGAATAGACATACAACACATAAAGTGCGACACCTTTATTTCTTTTCTTATCTTGGTTTTTATATACATTAACAAAATATATTAATATACAACTTTAAATTGTAAACCTACCGTATGTGACGCATGACAAATGACATGATTTTTAAACACCCACCAAATACACAATTTATGTCAGATATACAATTCATAATGCAAACATTTATTCACAGCATAATTACCATTTATTCGAGTCAAGAGACATATATTTTTAAAGATCATTGTGTTTGAATTATTTATTGAAATCAAACATGTAACAAACACCATGTATTGCAACAAACAGAATGGCAACAGCACTATGATTAAATGCATTAGAATTAACCCTTTGCATGCTGGGTAATTTGTCTTCTGCTAAAATGTCGTCTGCTGAATTTCTAAAATTAGCATTTTGTTCGATTTTTTTAAAAGAATACTATCAGAATAGCAAACAGTTTGGATCCTGATGAGACGCCACGTTCTGTGGCGTCTCATCAGGATCCAAACTGTTTGCAAAGGCCTTCAAAATTTGGTTCCCGCACTGAAAGGGTTAAACAAGTTTTGCACATAGCACAGATTCATCAATGGAAGATTATGCAAATTACAGATTACAGTCACTTCCTTTTTCAATTGGCTTGCCATGTTGTTTCGACTCAATCATAGTATGGGATAGGTCAAAATGATGTATTATCAATAGTATTTCTCTAAAAAATGTATATCTAATGAATATGTTTGTGAATAATTGTAAGAAAACTCTCGCTAGAATACAGATTGCATGTAAGAATGTCTAGAAACTAAGGAAGTCTCTATAACCATATAATTCCAATATATTTGAAGGACAGAAATCAACTATTTTGTTTAACGACTATTTAATTACTTCAAAAAGTGTTCTATTTGTGTGAAAGCATTCCCCTTTGTTAACCTACATTTTCATGTTCACATAATACGTGAACGTATCATGATTGGATGTCATAATGAAGCAATAACTTTTAAACATAAAATGTAATATCCTCATCAAAACTTGATACATCAATTACACAGGATTTCTCTCAAGTATATTAATCTTCCATGCGAGTACAAAGTCTAGTTTAACTCGTGATGGCCACAAGTCAGTGCACACTCAACAGGAAGCGAGTGAAAATGTGAAAGAATTTACACGTTCATGATCTTATATTCCAAAAAAAACCTAACCTATGGTAATATAATAAGGGTCCAGAATAACCAAACAACCATCTGATGAGCAGGTAAGAGAGAATTGTCAAATTCAGTGTTGAATATTAGCGTACACATGCAATAATAAATTGAATTATAGCTAACAAAAGCACTAAGGTTCTAATAACAAATGTCACTAATAATAAGTAATATTTGTAACAACTAGGCATAGTTACATGTGCCAAGCTTTCTTAAAACCTAGTCTGTGTATTACAGTAAGCACAAATGCCCTTTCAAATATGTATGCATGCCTGCTGCATGTAGATCAAATAATTGCAGTCATTTAAGTAGCAGACTTATCAATAAAACCCACATATGTTAATAATCAAGCGAAAGAAAAACAATGAATGTTACAAGCCCATCTGAATAAAACTGATTGATTCTTTGAAATTACCTTGTGTAGGGGCTTCCTGCCTTTTGCTGATTTAAATCACTGATAAATGTATACAATTGAACATATTCACTGATCACTTTACAAGAGGTTTATTAAATGCATAGTTTTTTAAACAATATCAGACTTACTAGATACATGATCCCAACATGTCAGGCCAATTTTCAATAATGCTTTTAATCATTTAACAAGCAGAACCATGCACATGTTTTACCTTTGGCCTTAAATGTGCCCTTTGCCTAAGGGCACACTCCCCCTCATCCAAAAGGTTAACACTTTAGGAAATTTATTTTAAAGTTGCATGTTGAATTTACAGTCTGGAAAAGCCTTTTATGGCAAAATGTATTGACCTTAAGACTTTGTAGTGTGACCTTGACCTTTCAGGTAGGGAGACTGTTGTTACACATGACAATATGACACAGTTACAGTCTGCACAAGATGTTTTATTGCCAAATTTGACAATCGACCTCTAAGCATGACCTTGACCGTAGACATTTGTGGTCAAAAGGTGAAGGTTGTTACAATCTGCATGTTTTCTCATGATGTTGAAAATTTGCATTTAGTTATTTTATTAACGCACAATAAATGACGAAGTACCAGTCTCGACAAGGGCCTACACATGTGCACATACAAATACACTAAACCATTTTATGAGCTATATCGAGCTTTTTGCAAGGGGGCTGGAGAAAATATTAAAGTAATGCCAGGAATATAAATAAACAATTTTCTTGTATACCTAATGATAAAATAGGACATTTCTGAAGTGAAATAACAGCAGTGAAAAGAACAAATTGTTATTTTCACCGATGAAAAGAACAAATTTTTGGAACTCCTTTTTCTATTTTTAGATCATCATAAATAATTTTATATATATTTTCTATGATCACGAGTGAATTAAAATCAATATTCCACCGAATCCAACACATTTTCAATGTATTTTATGCTTTTTCACCGTTTTTTTACATTGTAAAAGAGTTTAACTGGAAAATTTCGCTGGTATAATGACATCATTTTGTCACACTAATGTCATTTTGTAATGTTTTGAGGCACACCACAGGAGAAACTCCCAGAAAGGGTAACTTTTCAGCAAAAGGGAAACAGCTATTAATTATTTTCTTGAAAAAGGGGCATAAAAGAAACAGAAAATTTGTTCATGTCAGTGTAAGATCGTTTGTTATTTCACTCATGATCATAGAAAAATATCCTCTATGACTTCGTTTAACTAACCCAGTAATAAAACAAGAGCACCGCCTTGCGGGTGCAGACCGCTCATCTATTTTCTTTTTAAAGGTGAAGGGACTCTCATTTTCAATCACAAAGGAGGGAGGAGTGGAGTGAAGAGGGGTGTATAGTGTGGTGGGGTTGTGGACATTTATTACGTTATCTTCCAAAAAAAGCGAAAAATAAATAAATAAATCAATAAATCGGGGGGGGGGGGGGGGGGGGGGGGGGGGGGGGGGGGGCGATGGGGGGGGGGGGGGGTTTGGGTGCGATGGTTGGACGGTATTTCAAACATAACAGTTTAAAAAAAAAAATGGGAGGGGGGGGGGGTATAGTGTGAGGGTGTGGTGGTAATTTGTGAGATGATCTTAAAAAAAAAAAAAAAAAAAAAAAAAATTGGGGGGGGTGGGGGGGGGGGGTGGGGTGGGGGTATAGTGTGAGGGTGTGGTGGTCATTTGTGAGATGATCTTACAAAAAAAAAAAAAAAAAAAAAATAGGGGGGGGGGGGAGGGGGGGAGGGGGAGGGCACGGGGGATGGTTTGGGTGGAGTCTATTGTGGTATGTCAGGTAAGAGTAGTTTCATCAAAGTATCAATCAAATCTAATCATAAATAAAGAAGTTATGGTAATTTTAGCAAAATTTAATAATTTGACCTTGAGAGTCAAGGTCATTCAAAGGTCAAAGTAAAATTCAAGTTGCCAGGTACAGTAACCTCATGATAGCATGTAAGTATTTGAAGTTTGAAAGCAATAGCCTTGATACTTAAGAAGTAAAGTGGATCGAAACACAAAATTTAACCATATATTAAAAGTTACTAAGTCAAAAAAGGGCCATAATTCCGTAACAATGACAACCAGAGTTATGCAACTTGTCCTTTTACTGTACCCTTATGATAGTTTGTGAGTATTCCAAGTATGAAAGCAATATCTATGATACTTTAGGGGTAAAGTGGACCAAAACATAAATCTTAACCAAATTTTCAATTTTCTAAGTATAAAGGGCCCATAATTCCGTCCAAATGCCAGTCAGAGTTACATAACTTTGCCTGCACGGTCCCCTTATGATAGTTCATAAATCTTGCAAGTATGAAAGCAATAGCTTTGATACTGTAGGAATAAAGTGGACCTAAACACAAAACTTAATCAAATTTTCAATTTTCTAAGTATAAAAAGGGCACATAATTCTGTCAAAATGCCAGTCAGAGTTACATTACTTTGCCTGCACAGTCCCCTTATGATAGTTAGTAAGTGTTGCAAGTATGAAAGCAATAGCTTTGATGCTTAAGGAATAAAATGGACCTAAACACAAAACTTAACCAAAATTGTCAATTTTCTAAGTATAAAAAGGGCACATAATTCTGTCAAAATGCATGCCAGAGTTATCTAACTTTGCCTGCCCAGTCCCCTCATGATAGTAAGTAAGTGTACCAAGTTTGAATGCAATAGCATTGATACTTACTGAGAAAAGTGGAACTAAACGCAAAACTTAACCAAAATTTTCAATTTTTTAAGTATAAAAAGGGCACATAATTCTGTCAAAATGCACGCCAGAGTTATCTAACTTTGCCTGCCCAGTCCCCTCATGATAGTAAGTAAGTGTACCAAGTTTGAATGCAATAGCATTGATACTTTCTGAGAAAAGTGGACCTAAACGCAAAACTTAACCGGACGCCGACGCCAACGCCAACGCCGACGCCGACGCCAAGGTGATGACAATAGCTCATATTTTTTTTTCAAAAAATAGATGAGCTAATAAAAACTAATAAACTATCTTCAAGTATGTTCAAAAATTTCAATGAACAACCAGAAATCAACAAAAAAACATGATGTCATGGTCAGGTGGGTCAATATACAAATTCTAAGAAGTTACACAATTTTGTCTACTGGTTCATTTTGCATATGAAAAATTATCTGCAGTAAACCACTCATGTGAAAAATATGGTTTAAGCCAGTGAAATTTACATAATTCCAAAATAACTTGCATCTTAGAAATCAAATATTTTAAAGCATATAGCATTTAAGTTAAGTCATAAGTGTTAAATTGTTTAATGCATCACTTGTTCAATTCTGATTATTCAATCTCCTAACTTTCAAGAAATAGTTCTAAATTGATGTTTATATACCAATACTGGCCAAAGCTTTAAAAAAATATTAATAACTGATATGACTGAATAACCAAACAAACATACACACCATCACACATTAAATTTTTAGCTTCAGCAGATTTTCTTTCTTAAACAAAATGCCATTACAGAATTTTCTTGCAAGAACAGACACAACACCAATTACATTTTGAGGTCATGACACAATATTTTTAAACGAATTTGTGCATCTGGGTGACAAGGATGTACATATTATATTGCACTTTTGTTTCAAAACTTTGCAGATGTTCAAAACAATCACTTAAATACCCAAATGCTCAAATTTACAAGTTGATATGAATTCATGTAGTATTCAGTTTCACCAGTAAAGCTGTTAAACTTTTCGAAGTATGCAGGACACAAAAATCCAACCGTCAGACTTGGGCATACCTATATGCCGCCAATCATTAAAGTGAGGGCATAAAACTGCATTTGTGCATGATTGACTGTGAATGAAACATAATCTTCATTTATTCTTCCAGCAAATGAATAGGAACTTCTTTGCTGTAACTTCTTCCAGCCTTCATCATCAATCACACTGACACATGAGATATTGTGACAAAAACTTTTGGCAAGTTGCCGACTGGTGTCTGAGTTATTTTCCAAATCGCTGCTGTGTATTGCCATAACTGAGAAGCACCGACCTAAATGTTTTGTATTCTAGACATTGATGAGATGGTAATGACCTGAAGATAAAGACAACAAAAACATTCACTTCAACTGGAAGTCTTGTTGAACATTTGTCAAGCAACTTAACAAGGCTTCATCAATAAACCCAAATGCAATATGCAAAATAACTGTTAAAAAACATGAATAGTATTTTACCCTATATCCTTTAGCTCAGTCTAGTTAAAAGGTTGAGACTTAAGGTAAATTGAAATGTGTTTTGAATATCCTGACTTTTGTGTTTATCTAATATGCAACTCTTGCAAACTAAAATCCAACTCACAATGCCAGAAATTGCACTCTAAAATTGCCATGTTAAGCTTATTAAAGAGCATTTTATACCCTTGTGTGTTTGGTTATCATTTTCTTTTTAAAGCAGCACTGAATACAAGAAAAGAGTTACCGCTCCACTTAACAATGCGTCATTGTGTTCAGGTATCATTTTTGTTAAGATTACAACAGAATATAAGAAATGACAGAGAGTTAGCACTGAACTTACAATATTTCGGTGAGCCGCACTTGCCAAGGCATGAAGCCAAGCAGGGATTCTGTCTGACCAAACCTAATAACCATGTCAGGATCTGGGTAGCCAGTCTCTTCTGAAACAGAGCAAATGTTGCGTAATATTGAATAACAGGTTTAGTCATGTTTACTTCTTTGTGAGACAACCTCGGGTATTTCAAAGAAAAAAGTTAAAACAAAATCAAACCAGATTATGCCCACTAGCATTTTTATATAACTTGATTCTTACGCCAGCATGCAAAGAGATGTGTTAACAACTAAATTAAAATATATTTACTTCCAGATACTTAAAGTGACTAATAACTGTTTGAACATTAATGAAAATTTACAGTATACAAGAATAATTATGCTTGCCAGACTTTTACTTCTGACAAAGCAAATGTCACAAGACCGTCAATGATGAATAATATAATTAGCGCAAGCCCAATTAAACATGTGTCAATGCTCGCGTTTTTTTGCAATTTAAATACACTCCGAGCCATTGCGTACTCACTGATAAAAAATGTTATGCTTATTTTTCTGAGTGACTATCGATTGAAACAAATCCCGCAGAAGATATTTCTAAACTAGCTCAATAAGGTCATTTCTATCATCCATATATCTCATTTTGTAAGTTCATTTGTGAACTAATTTGCTTTTCTGTTAGTCAGCACTGCAAGTATGTGTTATTTTGCTGTATTTAAATCACTTAACAGTTACCTTGAAATACAGTATCTAAGGAATGAGGATCTATCTCGGACACTTTCATCTGTTTACATTTTACTCGACTATATATACTTCTGGTAATGTTTACGATCGACTGAAACCCATCATCCATCGATAAAAGGAACACTGTGGTCTGCGGTGAGCTAAGACCTACAAGAATAAAGAATCAGTTTTTTCTCAAATGTTAACTGTGGAATCCAACCCAGACATCAAAAGATTCCTTTTTTAATTGTACAAAGACAACTTATTGATGTATACATAATGAATGAAATAAACCCCATTTAAATTATACTATTAAATTATGTTATTATTCTTTAAAGCAACTCTATTACAATTTTGAAAAATAAGGGAATACCAACACTGTTTTAAGAGACAGTGCAATTTAAAAAAATGTAATTGTTTTATGTTTTCCTGAATTAACTGACATCACAAACATAAGATGCTTACGCTTTGCATCGACTCTTTTAATTCCACAACATATGTAAATGTCAGTTTTTATTTTCTCTGAATCTGTTTGTAGACCTTTCTGCTTCTGCACTTCTGCAGCGAGTACTTTTTCATTAAATTTCACCAGGCCTGGAAACATCATATACATGATCAAAAGTTAAACAACAACCAAACTTGTGCAATTCAAATGCATCATTATTTATTTTTTGAAATAAAATAAAAAATCAATATCATACAAAAAGTGCTTTCAAAAATGTATAAACATTTAAAGCATTGATTAAAACTGACAGCGAGAGTTGTTTCCTTTCAGATAAAGAAACTATATGTTGAACAGGTTTGTTTGCAAACAAAAGCAAAAGGGCAATTCACTGATAATTTTTCTGCGTTTTGTGTTATTTGCTCATTTAAATTACCAAAATCGCATGTGACAAAAATATATGCGTCTAAAAAAGCACATGGATTCTCATGAAAGACAAAACTGGAAAGATACTTGTCAATACTTAACACGGTCTGAATTTTGCGCATGATTTTTACTGTAACATATGTGTACTACGTCATAAGTACTACGTCATTCTTATCTGCGTTTAATATTGGTTCTCTTCTTTGTGCGTGAACTATAAGGTTGAATAAGACGACGTAGAACCATCCAAACTTTCGCATCCGCTTTTGCTTTCTGAACTGTCAAAATGCCACCCCAAAAAAAATAAAACCCTGTCAAGATCAATTAACTTTGAAGGCTGCATATGGACTTGCCAAAAGTAATAAACATTTAGCATCATCTGAGAGCGTCAGCGAGGCAAGTACATCTACTTTTTCGAACAAGTTTTTGCCTAAATGTTATGTGTTTTTAGTTACAACAAACTCGGAACTCAGTGTTAATGTTATGTGTTTTAGTTATAACAGTTACTTTTAAAGTTTTCGACATTAAACTGTTTATGAATAATTAAAACTTCGTTGATGTTTCAGGGCTTTCCTTTGACCTGAGCTCCCTGGTTTTGACGCTTGAAAATTACAGAATACCCTAGTTTGACTCTTGAGAAAATTACGTCATGCGTCACATTTGACCCGGGGGAATGTACCGACTTGCGTCAAAGAGATCAAAAGTTGTTAAGAGTAATCGATAATTGGCTTGGGGCGGAGTATCTTATGGTAGACGCTAACCGTTATCATCCGTTTCCAATCATTGAAGCACAAGTCCGCCCAGTAGGCGGAGTTTTGCCCATTGAGAAATCTAGTAATGACCAATTAAAACACTGCTGGTTCGATGACACGTGTATCAACGTTCCTTTATTTATCTGAGCGTTTGTTATCAGCTGTTTGCAGAAATGACATGTATTAAACCCACTAAATCAGAATGGACTCACCCGCTTCAGTTTTAAAATCTAATATATAATTATAACATCCATATCCGCAATATTTTGAGAAATACTTCCACAATATGTCAGAATGTATTTTCAATGCTGAATACAGTGTACCCAACCCTGTTTTATTCCATGTTTGCTCCGTTCAAAAACACGCCAAAGTTAAGCTGGCATATGTACTGTCTACAACGTAAATTTACACGTTTTGCATCAGAGTTGCTAAAATAACAATAGAACTGGCATAACTGACCGTGTGGCAAAGTGACAAATTTGGATGCTGCATGTGCTAATTGATTACAACATAGGTGTAATAATTGACCATTTGAGACGGCATAGAAAATCGGCGTGTTTGTCGCACGTCTTCCGTAAAGATGGCACAGGGTCGATTTTGAGATAAATGTTAATCCGATTAGTTAGTTTAAAGAGGTATTTTGATGGTAAACGTACCATTCTACGAACGTTGCTAATGTCTGCCAACTATAAATTATCTATTAGCAAAGTAAAGCACTGCAATATCATACTTAAAACAATATGTCAACCGAATTATATATAAATTGCGTATTTGCTAGGTTACTTATTACTGGCTTTCATTTTCTGCAGAAAAACAAAACACATTTAATTTCATTCGCAAACGACGCATCTCTACCTGTTTTCGGACAGTCCTTACCGGATACGGTATGGTTAGTCGATTTTAATTTATTCCCAACGATCTTGATTACATTTTTTATAGAATGACGAATACACATGCCGTGTTACGGATGGTCTGATTGATAAAATTTCGCATTATACTCACAAGTAATTGCACATAGAAAGAAAATAAAGAATAACAATAAGCAAGGGCTCGAGGGGCTCTGTCCTCTATTCCCTTTATCCTACAGTCTCTGAATCTCTGCTTAATTTGCCGTATTTCGAATTTGGGACAATTGACAGCCCTGATATTCATTATGTCTCTACAAGTGCGAGTGTTTTTTTCGTATTGATTTCACTATGCTCACAATGTTGGTCACATTGTATGTTTGCATTATCTCTTTTATTGACTGGAATATAAGAAATAAATGTTTAGATAATTGCGTTAAAATTATGACTCATACAAAGTTGATTTTGACTCTTGAAAATTTGGTCCTAAGAGTCATTGACTCTTGAGATTTGAGGTCTAAGGAAAGCCCTATGTTTCAAGTTTTTTTTTATTAATAATTTGAAAACGAAAGAAGCTCATTGTTTTTGGAAAAAGCTCATTGTTACAGCACATGTGCACTTTAAATCTCATTGGTTAAAAATGAAAAATTATCACTGCGGGTTTAAAATGAAATACCCATAGAATAGCCCACCAGGGGGTATAAAGGGTTAGACTTAAGAGTATGACAGGATATAAATCTGCAAAGTTTAAAAATGAATTACCATTTACGTCATACACACTGACAAATGATATTCCCATCGCTGATGACCACAATATTAACCTAGCAATATCTGCGTATGAGAACTCGTCCTCTAACACTAACAGTCCTAAATGTAATGGAAGTTTCTTCAATTTTCTTGCATCAGACTGAACACTGGCAATGTCTGTTTTCTTGAATGGAAACACCGGGTATTTCAGCAGCCATTGTTTAACGAACGTGGTCAGGGCTACAACGTAGTGAATTATTCTTAAAATCACTCTAAACGGACTCTTCCCCATGACTTAAACTCACTACGTGTAGTTTTCACTATCACCTAACCGGTTTCATTTCATGTGTCGTGACGGATTGTCTCCCTTGACAAGTGACCGTGTACTTCCGCCAATATATGAACTTCCGGTTAAAGCATTTAGTATTAAAAAAGTGATTTTAAATACGAATTAACAAATATTGGCTGTAGCGTAAGCATAAAATGATATAATTTCATTATTGTTTTACGTATTTTCAGCACAATACTTTGTACATTGATGTTTTAGGTGTTTAAAGATTTATTACAGATGGAATGATTTCATTGGATCATTTTATCAGGGTTACAAAACACCATCAGACAAATTGTTTCGTCTGCAAAGTTTTTTCTTAATCACATCATCATCAATCCCTTGACCGGTTTCGTTAGGGTAAATGGGGGACGACGATACAGAAATCCTCGTCAGGTCAGTCTGTTGTGTGCTGCTGAGAGTAATGCATCCATGGGAGGGGATTCCACCATTTACATTGTCCACCCAGCTTTTCTTCTGACGGCCTCGACGTCGACCTCCTTCTAGCATGTCCTTGAGGACAGTCTTGCACAGGGCAGGCCCGTACCCAGGGGCCCGGGCCCCCCCCCCCCCCCGGCTGTCTGTCGAGTTATGATTTGTTTTAATAATGGGCCTACTGCAAGTTTTTCTCACATGAAAGGGTCCACAGTACACTTCCCCGCAATACAAATGCGCAGATGTGTTTTATTGCCCCTGATACAAAAGGGCATTAGCGCTAATTTACTCGCCAGTGGAGATAAGCCCCTAGGCTATGTTTTCTTATCACCTTGTACACACATCCCCGATCTGTCAATTACCCGTTGTGCTCATTGCTTCATCTATCTGACATATTACCATAATAGTATTTTCTCTTTGAGTTCAAACCTCCTTTAGAGTCATTCTTAATTGATGATACTTTTCTGTGAAAACTGTGTTGTAGATGATAAACATTTTATTATGAATTTACTTTGAAACTTTATAGGAGGTTTGAATTCAAAGAGAAAATACTAGTAGGCTATATGTCAGTGACTGACATATAACCATAAATAGTATGTTCTCTTTGAAATCAAACCTCCTCTAGAGTCATACGTTATGTTACATTTCTTAATAAAGGTTTTTGATTTTTAGAGGTTGCGTTTCCTTCTTCATAAAACATTATACATTTCTGAAATCTAAAGCTTTAAACATCGTTTCACACCAATGGTTAAAGCTTTAGACTTCAGAAAGGTGCTGATTTACTTGATATATACCAAAAATGTATAGCACAAAATAACGTTTGTATACGCATTAAAATTCACCTTGAACAGTGCCTAATAAAAAAAATTAATTCGGGAGGGGCAACCGCACCCTCCCCGTTTGCCCCCCCCCCCCAGGCTAAATTTCCTGGGTACGGCCCTGCAGGGAGTCGTGCATGGTGACGTGTCCAAAACAAGCTAGCTTTCGTCGATAAATCGCCAGTAAGGGCTCTTGTGGACCAATAAGTACATGTATCGGAAACATTTATGTTCAAATGCTCGTATTCTGCGTTCTTTGTCCGTGAAGGGCCCAGGTCTCGCAGCCTTAGAGTAGGATGTACGGGCCGGTGGACTTGTAGAGCCTGTACTTGGTGGAAAACTCAGTCGCTGCGGTCGCCATGGCAATTCTTATTCGGATCTCAGCGGTACTGATACCATCCATGGAGAAGGTTGCGCCCAATTACTTGAAGCTGAGCACTTCTGGTAGCTTCTCGCCGTTTATTTGGATGTCTGCGCTGGTGTTGGTTGTGCTTTTCTCCATGATCTTAGACCTCTTTGGGCTGACCTCCACCCCCTATGCTCCTGCTCGTTGATAGACTCTGTTGGTGAGACCTTGAAGTTCACTACTGGTGCCACCCATGAGTTAAATGTCATCAGCGAATCTCAAGTTGCAGATGGGTCTTCCACCGATGGAGGTAAAGGTGTGGTGGTCATGGAGAGTCATCAGCATCATCTGTTCAATGAAATGTAATCGCTTATAAACCTTTCCACAAAGAATTTTCAATTCTGACACAAATACAAAGAAACAGCAATAGTTATTGAGCTTGGTTTCTTAGTCTTCAAATGCAGTGTGCATTCATATGTAGTGTGTGCACGCTGTGTCTGACATACTTATTTTCCCGGTAAGTTACCCCTGAACGGGTATGAAACACTCCTGAATGAAGAGTTCTTACGTGAATACACTTCTAAATACCTTAGATTATCAACAGATTATGCATGCATACAAACATATTAAGCAACTATAAACTAGTTAAACATATATACACAATCATAACAATGTGTTCGATTTTTTCTTGCAAAAAGTATCGATTTATTTATATCCGTTCAGCTGCTCTCCATTTTAGGGAATACTAATTGTGTATTAGATAAAAGTAAAATCGCTTCTGATTTGTACTTTACCAGATGTGTTTTAATATTCATATGTGTAACTGCCAAAGATGGGGATGCGGAATCTATACACGACGGCAACTTTCTGACGTACTGAGACCGCGTGCGCAGCCCTACTGCTCGATTGCCGAAGCTCTGTGCTAGCGGTTCAAATGGTCTTCGCATTTGCATCAATAATTAATTGACCAGTGATCAAGGGCGCAGCTTCCTAAAGGCCGCGGTCAACAGTTTTCTCTGAAAAAAAATGAAATAAAATAAAGCAAATACTGTACTGAAATAAGTGACGGGAATGCATATGGGTAATTGATGTATCAGAAAACAAAGAATGACAAATGGACCCACGTAAATGGTCAATGGTTTTCAAAGCGAGCAGATACAATTTCGATGTTAATATTGTATTTAAAAAATGAAGTATGACTGTTGAAATTCATGAACTCTTTTCTAATTTTACCATGAACTGAATGTTGTTCATTGTAAATAAACACAGATCACAACGACACATTAAGGAACAACTCTTGACAATACGATTTCGATTATACTTTTTGCGTATGAGAGCCTGACTGAAAACAATAAAACAACAAAATTTGAACAATGTGGAAAATCAAGTTATAAAGAGTATGAATAATGTCCTTAACTAAACAAATGTAAACAACACCGGTTTATTTCGCTAAAAACATATCCGTAATTGTTCTAACTCTAATTATTAATAGTTAACAGTTCTACACTTTAGCTCTACCCTGTAAAAGTTTTTAAAGGAAAGTGTTTTTATGTACTGTTTTTCCTCCTTGGATGGTAGGTCTAAAAAAATAACCGGACGCTAAAGAAACAATCAAATGTGTATGAGCTTAAAGGAGATTTCCCAACCGTGTTTTGTACATTTTTAAGTTGTTGATTGTAGAAAGGACAAGGCGGTCCAAGAGACAGCTTAATCCTCCGCCGAGATTCGTTCAACCTTGAAGTGGTGACCTTGACGTTGAGTCGGAACGATTAACTCTTGCCTTCCAAACACTTTCTTCGCGCCATACACAGTTCATGCAAATCATTCAATATGAAGCATACGAAGGTTAAAGTCGTTATTTCAAGTGTGACTTGCCTTGAGCAACCATGACGGACTCATGCCTTCTGTAAACCGTCCCTTTGATCTACTGTGTAAAGATTGAAGCTCAATTTCATAAAAATCTTCCAACGGATAATGGATATAGGAGCTTTTGAGCGGACATAACAAACGAGGTTCAAACTTTCGACCTTAACGCGTGACCTTTACCTTGAGTCGGCGGCACGTTTCAATGACCTCAACATTTGAGTCATGATTCATGTCAAATCCTACAATGGGGGTAGGGAATATTAAGTCGATACGAAAATAAAGGCTCTAACTTTTGACATTGAAGTATATCCTTCCAATTGGGTCAGCGAGTCTGACTCATGCCTTCATAGCATCGAATCAATGTCATTTACCGGTATAATGCAACCAAGTTTAAGGAAAAGCTTAAAAGATTGTATGAGATATTAAGCGGACTCGAAAGTGGTGGATTAAACTTTTGACCTTGAAAAACGACTTGAAATTTATGCGGGATGACTGACCTAATTATGCCATTTGCAAATCGGCATAATACCCTTTACGTTTGATGCAAAATTCAAGAAAATCCTTTTAAGGGTATATGAGAATTGGAGCGGACATCACAATGGCTAAAACCTTTGACATACAAGTAAAACACTGACCTTCAGTCTCAATGCCATTAACCTTTGGGGCGAGCTTTATGAACATCTATCCAAGGATATAGTAGTTATGAAGCGGAAGCGAAAGTGTAATGGACAAACTGACGATGGGCATTTCAATAATCTTCCTTCAGCTTTCCGCCGGCGAGTAAACGCTGGAGATACTAGATTATTTGCAGTCGTATTAACTCTTATTTCGTTGATTTTCTGGTTCTACTTCTTCTTAACTTTCTATTTTGAATCAGTATATTCATAAAAGTGTATATCTGTTTTAAAAACAGACACTATATGAATAAGATCAAATATGTTCGCTTTAAGGGTGCTTATTAATATGAGCTATATCTAACTATAATGTGGTCTGAAAAACATGTTCATTTCTTAAAAAAAAAATCCCTCGAGGAATGAATGCTAACCGGGAAAATGCCCTAATACCCCCCACCCCCCTAAAATTCGCCTTACCCAATTATTTAAGCTAAGCTACGACAATTATGTCGACACAATGGCACAATAATTCTTGGGTCGCTGGTTCGGGACCCGCTTAACCCAAATGTACTGACTTATCGTTAAAAAAATTGCACCTTGTGCAGTGTTGTATGTGCTTCACAGCCGCCTATTGACAGCCTATGGAACTGGACGTATCATGTACCTCGCACAATCCTTCATAAATCGAACCAATACGTCTTTTGGCAATAACGTACTGGCATTACCTCCATCTATATACAGTTGTACACCAAGGATATTTAATTGCATTTATATATTAATGTATAGCAGTAAAATGCGACTGTGGAGTTTCCAACTCAAAAAGGAAATGTTGCACGTGGTGTTAAACGGTCTGACGCCGTTTTAAAAACGAGCCGCGTGGAAAACAAACTAAAATACGACAATACACACTACTGATATCATAGTCTTTTAGTTTTATTTACACCATCGAACATTAAGATTCACCACTGTATAAATATTCTCCAGCAAATATCGAAGACGTGAACTATTTTGAACAAACTTTGGATTTATGTTTAATTAGAAATTACCTATCGTGCCATCGTCAATGGATTCAAGACTGCGCTGAATAATCCACCGTTGGATTAATATCTCCTCTTCCCTTCCTACCTATGCCATACAACGCCATGCAACGTATCGATTCAGATTCAGAGGACCTAGCCTCATGGAAACCATTCTCGAACGGTATAAATTCTAGAGCACTTTTTGTTATGGATATTTCCCGATGAATAATTGAAACTAAAATCTATTAGTATTTGAAGTGAGTCAACTGTAAACATGTTATATTGACGAACTTAAAACTTCATTACCTCTTTTTCGCAAAAACGTCTGAACACATACTTTTCTTACCTACACGACATTTCAGAGTATGACTTGTAATGTTCGTGAAATGTCCTCTATTTCGGTAAAATCTTTCTTAATCACATATTTTGGGAAACTTTTTAGATTAAAACATTTTTTATCGAAGGAGTTATTATTAAAAAAATACTGCCTTTACCTTTTAAAATAAAAATACTGCCTTCACTTTTTTATATGTATTACATCGCCATAATTGTGACATCACCTCCACATCATTACCTTTAGATTGCTATAACGTTAAGTCTAACTAAATTTGTAAAATAAGTTTTGTTTTTAACTTTATTATTTGTCTTATGGAAATTAAGGCATTTTGTACAAAAACTCAACGTGTTAAGTTTTTTCCCTATAATTTCACTGTACACATTAAGATAACAGGGTACACATAATAAATAAACTTAACACTAATAATTTCTAAACTGTGCTCAGAGGGCTCGTGAAATACGAGGTCACACAATCTTCTCGTGCAACACAACGCATTGGAACACCACAGTCATGTAATATTCTCTATTTTCATTGAGTAAAGCGATATTTTGGCGAATTAACATCTAAAATTTCCAGGTCGAGAAAAAAATAATTTGACAAAAGCGCACGGATAAATCCCAAGTTATTTACGGATATGACGTCACAACTCAGTTGACGTTGGAAACAACTCAAAATATATTTCATTTAGAATCTACTTAAAATAAGAATATTCGTAATTGTTGTGTTCAACGTGATGTAACTCATATGATTAAATAAGATAAGAACAATACTTTTACATTAAAACTTTTAATATAAATTCGGTTATTGTCATGGTTAGCTTTGAAATACACATATACCGTAAAAATGCTACTGAAATGGCGTCTCCGTAATGACATGTAACTGCTTTTTGTTTCGTTCCCGTGACGTGACATGTAACAGCATTACCAGTAATCCGTAAAATCCTTGTACAACATATATTTGCAACAACTCTCATACAATTAGAACAAAAGAATTGAAAACAATGAACCAGTTCATTAACTTATTATCTGGATATAGGGCCACATTCATTTATTTGCATGGGCGTCCGCAGGAATTTTCCTAGGGGGGGTCAAGGTTTTTTTCCTCTTTGCCGCCGGAGGCGTAGAAAATTTTGAGAATAAGGCAAGATAATGGTGCATCATGAAGTATATTTGAAAGGTTACGAGTTAGGATTTGGAATTGATAAATTGACTGTATTGGAGTAGGTTATACCTATTTTTCTCTCCTTTGATCATAGTGACTTTTCTCATATATAATATAAATACAATTTCTGACGCACAAAGGGGCTGTGAAAGCAAACATTAAGTATTTCAGAGAGAGCCCTAAGAGAAGACGGCTAGTTCCGAACAAACCATTGTAAAGCGAAACAAGGTGTAATGCATACGAATCTTTGCTAACCATTTCATCGAAATACGCCGTCAGTTAAAATATAAAGCGCAAAACGAACAGAATACAATAGGACGACAGACTGCACATCAGCTATGGACGGCATGGGGAACGGCGACATTTGTGATAACGCTCCACATAATAGCCAAATATTCGTCCATTTTAGAGCCCATCACGCAAGTACTTCAGGCTGTTCAATTAGACATAATCAGTGTCAAAAAACACGTTGATAAATTGACATCGATGTTCACCGATCATCTAGAAAATGCAGATTCGATTTTCGCGGAGGATATATTCGGCCCGGCATTAAAATCAGCCGAGGATATTGGTGACAATACCACGGCAATGTGGCCGTCAAGTAACCGAGCAAATGTTGGTGGAACCAGTGAAGAATGATATCGACGCACGATTTATATTCCGTACATGGACTCACTGATCCAGTCTCTAGAAAGCCGATTTTCATAATTTAGTATGCCTGCGTTCATGTTATATCAACTCCATCCGAACCACATCAAAATTTCTATCGATCAGACTATAAAGATACAGTCCTAACCATCGACGAATTTTAAAAAATCGATAATTTTGAACAAGACGCAATGTCATGGTACAACAGGAACAAGAATGAATCATGTTTAAAACAATGTTTTGAGAGTTAATAAATTGTGCAATAACCGCATCCATGACTTGTTTACATGTAAATGGGAGTTGATGTTCGTGTGAAACTAACCAGGGGTCATTCTGACCCAAATTGTTCAATTCAGGAATCATAATTGTACACGTATAGATTTTTTCCATATTTAACTATCTTTTTCGCTCATCGATTTTTCAGGGGGGGGGGGGTCAGCTGACCCCATTTGCCCCTATGTGCGGACGCCCCTGTTTATTTGTGAGATTAAGCATCAAATTACGCGTGAATCATCAAACACTACTCGTCAAAACAACTATAAGAACACCAGAAAAACACACATGAAAATCATGCTCAACAAAATTATTGTATCAAAGTACATGTAAAACTATTTTAACTCATTGCACCAAAACAGCGAAGCGAATTTAGTCCAGCCTATACTCGCTCTACTATAGAAGAGCGCCAATCAATCACCGTTTTGTCCAGCCCATGTTTAAAGCGTGCACGTTGTTTTAACAGCTTTTGCATGCCCATATTTCAAGCAAATACGGTACAGTTTGTCAATTACTGTTTTACGCTGACAGCATTTCACACGCGCAAGTAAATCACGGTTTTTGCATTTATGTTTCAACCGCGCATATCAATCACGATTTTGTTCCGACCATGTTTCACTTGCGCATATTAATCAAGCTTTTGTCCCGCCCATGGTTCAAGATGCATGTGAATATCTGTTTTGTTCCGTCCATGTTTCAAAATGCATGTATTAAACTGTTTTGTCCCGTCCACGTTTCAAGCACGCATGTCAATCACTGTTTTGCCCCGTCCATGTTTCTGTTCAACCTTCTCGTAAGCCAGGGGTAACTCGTCCAGTTTGAACACTTTATCGATGACGGGCTGAATCTGGAAAACAGACAATATATTGTTCTTTATGTTATATTATAGTTTAATACAGGAAAAGAGACAATATATTGTTCTTTATGTTATATTATAGTATAAAACAGATGCTAAACAGAATGAGATGAAAACAGACAGTAGAAAGGGTCGAAGCAAACTGGCAGTAATAAGTATACTTTGAAATACGCACAGGCAGTCATAGCAAACGATGCTGATTATTGTTTGGTTTTGTTTAGTTCATTACGTATAATCTTTGTTTACATTATACATATTATCCAATTCAATTTACGTGGTTTAAACAAGTCAAAAGAACTCGAATGTTCTTACAGTGTAACGTTTAGCGAACGCTGTATAGATTAAAGCGGGTATATACGATTTTTTATATGTGTTTAATTGTAATATATTGATAAAATATGTTACAATAACACAAAATAGGCAAGAAAAATTATACATTAAAGCCGAATTTCATAAAATGCAGCAAAGACAAATTAGTGCCCCGAGCCGATAGTGACGTACATATTTTCCTACAATAACCGAAGCATTCGTCTTTGTATTAGGATCGGAGATAGTGTTCGTGTGTCGTATGAATAGATATCGTTGCAGAATTTCAAATAAACCGTTAAACTAAGTTTAGATGCACATCGTACATGTATGGTATACATGCTGGCGAATTCGGCTGTACAGCCGTTTTCAATTTCAGAATTAAATACCTGGCTTATTTCGCATTTTTTGACACATGTTCTTCTTAACTTTTATGTTAATTTATATTGAAATATATATATAATAAGTTTTTTACACAGTTTATATAAATTCATAAATATTTGACTAAATCGTATATACCCGCTTTAACACTACGTTCAGCAAACGATTTTCTTTTTGCATTTACCTCCCTTACACAAATTACAACCATTATCATATACGATATATTAACTCCCTTGTTGAATAGAAACTACACCAATGGCCTATAAATCACGTCATAAACAAATATTTTCTTCCAGAACAACTAAATACAATTAATTTAGCTGCCTCTAATTCAATAAAAGGCAATACTACCTGAATATAATTCCTCGATTTATAAACAAAATAATGCCGATAATAGGTATGCCTTAAACTAATGAGTAAGGAAAATAATGGGCCTGTAGGAGTACAGGCCTCAGAGTACAAATATCTCTGAAGAATTTCTGTGATGGCACAGGTCGCCCCTGAGTGACCCACTTACTTTCGTGGGATGCTCACGGAGTAGTGATCTTGCCTAATTAATCAACAAACACTTAAAAACAATACAAAATTAACTAGTGTTTGCATACATATGAACAATACAAAATAAACTAGTTTGCAAACCTAACAGGGTTCACTAAACATGCATATAAATCACACAGAAAGCCAGGTGGAATGCATGTGCGTAATGAGTAATCAATGATCAGCCTGTGTAGGGATGATCCTTTCCGCTTGGAATGGATTTTTGTTAAAAAGAGAATCCTCTAAACGTATAATTCCTTTGTAGTGAAAAGTGCTGTCAGTGATTAGCCTGTGTGGACTGCACAGGCTAATCTGGAATAAAACTTTACGAAACTGATCAGTAAAGTTTTCCCCAGAGGTTGCTTAATTGCTTAATTACTAGAATCAATTTGCACTAAATTGAATGATGTTGCCAAGCAAAAAATACAGTTAAAAATTAAGTGTATGATACACATGCTTTACAATAGAAGAACTATCCCAACTAAAGGAATATAATAATATCAGTATAATAACAAGGGCTGTTTGTAAAACATGCATGCCCCCCATATGGGCTCTCCGTTGTAGTGACAGCCATTGTGTGAATATGTTTTTTGTCACTGTGACCTTGACCTTTGACCTAGTGACCTGAAAATCAATAGGGGTCATCTGCCAGTCATGATCAATGTACCTATGAAGTTTCATGATCCTAGCCATATGCGTTCTTGAGTTATCATCCGGAAACCATTTTACTATTTCAGGTCACCGTAACCTTGACCTTTGACCTAGTGACCTGAAAATCAATAGGGGTCATCTGCGAGTCATGATCTATCTACCTATCAAGTTTCATGATCCTAGGAATAAGCGTTCTTCAGTTATCATCCGGAAACCATTTTACTATTTCAGGTCACCATGACCTTGACCTTTGACCTGGTGACATCAAAATCAATAGGGGTCATCTGCAAGTCATGATCTATGTACCTATGAAGTTTCATGATCGTAGCCATTAGCATTCTTGAGTTATCATCCAGAAACCATTTTACTATTTCAGGTCGACGTGACCTTGACCTTTGATATAGTGACCTGAAAATCAATAGGGGTCAACTGCGAGTCATGATCAATCTACCTATCAAGTTTTATGATCCTAGGCAAAAGCGTTCTTGAGTTATCATCCGGAAACCATTTTACTATTTCGGGTCACCGTGACCTTGACCTTTGACCTAGTGACCTGAAAATCAATAGGGGTCATCTGTGAGTCATGATCAATGTACCTATGAAGTTTCATGATCCTAGACATAAGCGTTCTTGAGTTATCATTCGGACACCATTTTACTATTTTGGGTCACCGTGACCTTGACCTTTGACCTAGTGACCTGAAAATCAATAGGGGTCATCTGCCAGCCATTATCAATCTACCTACGAAGTTTCATGATGCTAGGCATAAGCGTTCTTGAGTTATCATCCGGAAACCATTTTACTATTTCGGATCACTGTGACCTTGACCTTTGACCAAGTGACCTGAAAATCAATAGGGGTCATCTGCGAGTCATGATCAATCAACCTGTCAAGTTTCATGATCCTAGGCCTAAGCGTTCTTGAGTTATCATCCATAAACCATTTTACTATTTTGGGTCACTGTGACCTTGACCTTTGACCTAGTGACCTGAAAATCAATAGGGGTCATCTGGGAGTTATGATCAATCTACCTATCAAGTTTCATGATCCTAGGCCTAAGCGTTCTTGAGTTATCATCCGGAAACCATTTTACTATTTTGGGTCACCGTGACCTTGACCTTTGACCTAGTGACCTCAAAATCAATAGGGGTCATCTGCGAGTCATGATCAATGTACCTATGAAGTTTCATGATCCTAGGCCCAAGCGTTCTTGAGTTATCATCCGGAAACCACCTGGTGGACGGACCGACCGACAGACCGACCGACAGACCGACATGAGCAAAGCAATATACCCCCTCTTCTTCGAAGACTGCACATGCTAATTTGGAACAGCACTTTGCATTAATGCATTAAGCCCCATTTTTCTGTAGCAGGGTTCATATTATTACCTTTCCAGAGTCCACTAAAACAGCAACCTTTTTGAGTGCTTCACCGTTTGGTATAAAGAAGGCCCATCTGTAACTAGTAAGCCCCTTTGATATACCCTAGAAAAAAATAAAAATAATTATATATTTATGGTAGTTTATCAGTCCACAAATTATGATAAGGAGTATTGATACATGGTGAATAAATCAGACCATGTGAGTGTTATGCCGTGATGTCATTGGCGACACTGTAATCACTGTAGAAAAACATAAGTGGAATATTAATTCTCGGACTACTTACTGTGTGCACACATATACACTTCTTAATTGATTCAGTGAAGTTAACTACCCAGTATTTGTAAAGTACTCTTGGCTTTCAATTGATCAGTACACCACAATAATAAAATCAATCTATGCAGGTGATGTTCATGGTGAAATCACTAGGTAAAACAACATTAAGATATGATTACATGTATTATAGAATAAAAAATATTAATTGATTGTACGCAAGTAGTGAAATAGAGATAATCAAAGAGGCAATCTGTCTTTTAAAGTAAAATGTACTGAATAACAGAGAACAAGAATATTTTAGAGTAAAACTTAATGGAAATGAGAAAATGTAAAAAAAATACTATTTTTTAATGTAATATACTGAATTCCAAAACAAGAGGGCCTGAAAGGCCCAAAGTCGCTCATCTGAAATAACAAGATATTATTGGGACAAATCTTCTGACCATGTTTCATGAGCATCGGAAAATATATGTGGCCTCTAGAGTGTTAACAAGGTTTTACTGTAGCCATATAAGGAAAAATGCCCCGCCCCCTGGCAGCCATGTTTTTCAACCAACCGGCATCATTTTTGAACTCGTTCAAGATATTATCAGGATGAATCTTCTGACCAAGTTTGATGAAAATCCGACAGTATATGTGGCCTCTAGAGTGTTAACAAGATTTTATTAAAGCCATATAAGGAAAAATGCCCCGCCCCTTTGAAGCCATGTTTTTCAAGCAAACATAATTATTTTCAAACTCATCCAAGATATCATTGAGACCAATCTTCTGACCAAATTACATGAAGATTGGAAATAAATGTGGCCTCTAGAGTGTTAACAAGGTTTTACTATAGCCATATAAGGAAAAATGCCCCGCCCCTGGTGGCCATGTTTTTAAAGCAACCGGCATCATTTTCAAACTCGTCCAAGATATTATTGGGATGAATCTTCTGACCAAGTTTCATTAACATCAGACAATCAATGTGGACTCTAGAGGGTTAACAAGATTTTACTATAGCCATATATAGCCATATAAGGAAAAATGCCCCGCCCCTTGGCAGCCATGTTTTTCAAGCAAACATAACCATTTTCGAACTCATCCAAGATATAATTACGACCAATCTTCTGACCAAATTTCATGAAGATTGGACAATAAATGTGGCCTCTAGAGAGTTAACAAGGCAAATGTTGACGCCGCACAACGGACAAAAGGCGATCACAAAAGCTCACCATGAGCACGTTGTGCTCAGGTGAGCTAAAAATACAAAAAATGTAATAAAGTGTTAGGTTTTGGTGCCAAAATGCAAATATCATTTTTTTACAGCAAGGAACGACAATTTTCATTAATAAAGTCATCATAAAAACATTAATGACCTTCCTTGCAAGGATGCTTGAATAACCTATCGCACTGAAAAAATCTAAAACAAATATGCTCAATATGAGCCCCGCTTTGGGAGAAGGGTTTGAATGCTTTTGCATGAAGTGTTGTCCCATATTGGCCTGTGCAATCTGCACGGGCTACTAAAGGAAAACACTTTCCGCTTTTATGGAATTGTTTGTATAAAGCAAAGTTTATCTTAGCAAGACTCCAGTTTAGGTGGAAAGTGTCGACCCTGAATAGCCTGTTCAAATTGCACAAGTTAATCTGGGACGACACTTTACACAGATACACTGTCCCTGTTTTCGAAGAGTGTGACTCATATCTTTGATATCATTTCAGTCGGTGGTACCTTAGTTATTCCAAAGTTTAAGTCGACAGCAGATTTTGCCATTCCAGCAAGGAAACCGTGCTTATCAGCGTTAGGTAGCAGGGGGAATACTAAGGTGACGTAGTTATGGTAGGGACGCAGAAACTTCATGGTGGCCTCTTGGGCTTCCCCTCCCACTGGATCAAGTATCAGGTCCAACCTGCCAGTGATAATTGCAGTGCATTTTGAGTGTCGCATTGGTCTTTGATTTATTGATTTTGGGCAAGTCTGTTCTCAAATATTCAAAAATTCTCGTTACCAGTAATTAAATTCGAGATAAGGATTCAATGGAATTAAAGAAGATTAATGTGTCAACTTTAAAGTTGTTTCTCAATACATATATATTTCTCTAAAAATGGAAATCAAAATCAGAAAAAGCACCGTAAATCTGTCATACAACAAAAAAGATTGGTTTCGAAAAATTCCTCTAATCACAGCACAAAACTAGAGATTGCAAGTTACTAATCCCACCTACATCAGCGCTGCATATTTGCAAGTTCTAATAATCATGTCATAGAAATTCAAAAACAACAAGAGATGTGTTTGTCAGAAACACAAAGCCCCATATTGCGCCGCTTTGAAATAAAATTTCAATATATCATTTGGCAGGTTTAAAAATTATCTCCCTTTTAAAGCTTATTACTTCCCTGGATTGTATTTTTAAACTTTCGACCTTGAAGGATGACCTTGACCTTTCATCTCTCAAAATGTGCAGCTTAATTAGATACATATGCATGCCAAATATTAAGTTGCTATATTCAATATTGCAAAAGTTATGGCCAATGTTAAAGTTTTCGGACGGACACACAGACAGACAGATAAACAGACTGACAGTTCAACTGCTATGCCACCCTGCCGGGGGCATAAAAAAACACACAAAAAACGGGCATACAAATGTAACTCATTCAAACCTAGATTATTAAATATTACATACATACAAATTACATACCATACACAGAATTGCATGCAAGGTTGAGTATAATATGTTTAAAAGGGTTAGCATACTTGGTCTGACCATTTGTTTCTAAGAATAGACAGACAGTGTTAATGGTGAATTAAAACCCACTTTACTTTGTCTAAGGGATGGGTTGGTTGCAGGGGGATTACTGTTTAAAGCTCCTTAATCATGGTTTACAGCAGAAGTGTGACAACTTACTTCCCAATATCTCCAAGACGACTCAGGACGTCCTCAGTTCTGTAGTCTATCACATAATCAGCGCCGATATGCTTCACAAGGGCCACTGCATCAGTTGAACAGGTCCCCACGACCTCACCACCCCACGCCTTAATTAACTGAGACAGAGACGGAACATACAGTAAACTATTTTCTTTAAAATAAGGTACAAGTACATGATTTAAGCATACCTATTTGTTTTATAATTTGAAGAAAGCATTTTGGAAGCTGCCCTTGAAATATTTTGGTCATTTCACCATTGACAATTTTTTATAACATACAAATAATAGTAAACTGTACGCAAAATTGAGTTATCATTCTGCTATCATATCATGTAAAAGAAATCATTTGTATTTTTTGCCAAAGTGAACACCAATTAAATTTAAAAATTAAAAGTCCTTTTTCAACAAACACTAACATTATACACTTATGAAGTAGCTATGCATTAAATGAACAATATCCATGTTTAATAAAGAAATTGTACTATCTCTATTTATATACAAATTTCAGCTTTAAATGTCATGAACTAGCAATAGAAAACAATGTCATTTTGCATATAATGGTTCAAATTAAAGAATAGATGAAAGTTACAGCAGTTTTCAGTTGCTAGTGTACAGGTGACACCAATATTGTATTCTATTGTACTCACTTGCACAGCAAAAGTTCCAATGCCACCTGACCCTCCATGAATTAAAACCCTTAAATATAACATATTAAATACTGTTCAATGAAATATCCAATAAACTGCCCATGTGCACTTTGAAATCAGTGATAAACTGGTTTTCATGCTTATTTACATTATGTAAAAATAATAACAACCTAAATCCATGTGATAATGTATTTTCATATAGACTTTTGTGACATTATATATTTTGTCAGTACTAAATATGTTGATATTTGTTGATATATGACACGAAAAATGTGTTTTGGTTGGTACATGAAACAGCCAGGATTGTGGATCCAATTGCAAAGGTTTGCATTCATGCATAAGAAAATAGAATGTTCTTCAAGAAAAAAGAACACATGATTATTATTGTCCATCATCCAGGCTTATTTATTACTTTGTCATTTTCAAGTGATTGTAAATTATTTTGAAATCCAATATAACTTTCCTATCAAATGAGCAAAGGCAAACAAAGATTTGGCCTCTAAATTTTGTTCTTGGCCTGTACATTTTCTGAGAAAAATACCATTTACTTTACGCATTAAATTCTGAAAGAACAAGAGATGTGTTTGTCAGAAACACAGTGCCCCCTATTGCACTGCTTTGACATAAAATTTCAATATATCATTTGGCAGGTATAGAAATTATCTCCCTTTTAAAGCTTATTACTTCCCTTGGATTGTATTTTTATACTTTTGATGGTGAAGGATGACATTGACCTTAACATTTGTTTCAGATTATATTCTTTAACAAAATATTACTTCCCTTGTGAAAATGATCTGTACCTGCCAAATGAAATAAAATAGAAATTATCTCCCTTTAAAGCTTGTTACTTCCCTTGAATTTTGTTTTTTGACCTTTGACCTTGAAGGATGACCTTGACCTTTCAACACTCAAAATGTGCAGCTTCATGAGATACAC
The DNA here is from genome assembly GCF_020536995.1 of Dreissena polymorpha. Classification (NCBI taxonomy): domain Eukaryota; kingdom Metazoa; phylum Mollusca; class Bivalvia; order Myida; family Dreissenidae; genus Dreissena; species Dreissena polymorpha. The sequence goes on along the minus strand of NC_068365.1, from coordinate 30,649,010 downwards.
ATGCATGCCAAATATCAAGTTGCTATCTTCAACATTGCAAAAGTTATGGTCAATGTTGAAGTTTTCAGACGGACGGACAGACTGACTTACACACTGACTGACGGACGGACAGTTCAACTGCTATATGCCACCCTATCGGGGGCATAACAAGTGGCCATCTGAATTCTTAAAGCTAATTAATAAATCCGAATACTAAGATGTTTTACACTTAAATACTTAAAATCTAGCACTGAAACAATCAAACTATCAATTTACTTTCATTTGCTTTTGTTCCCACCTTTTATCATGGAAACTGTTCTCCCTCATGTGTCCCATGGTGATGAGTGCAGCCCAGGTTGTCGTGGCAACATATGGAAGAGACGCAGCCTCAATGTGAGACAGAGAACTGGGCTTCTTGGAAATCTGAAGTAGTAATCAAACACTGTATAACAAGCGAAACAATATAAAAATAATTATTTCCACAAAGAAATAACATCGTCTATTTTAAAGGGGCCTTTTCACAGATTTTGGCATTTTTTTAACTTATTCATTAAATGCTTTATATTGATAAATGTAAACATTGGATCATAAAAGCTCCAGTAAAAAATCAAGAAAAAAATTTAAAAAAGGAAAAGAACATTGCCCGGACCAGGTTTCGAACCAGTGACCCCTGGAGTCCTGCCAGAGTCCTGAAGTAAAAACGCTTTAGCCTACTGAGCTATTCCGCCGAGTACACATTCTTGACGTATTTTATACCTTATATAAGCAATCTTCGTAGTTTCACAAAATTTAACGACAAAAACAGAACTCTCCAAATTATTCAATCGTTTCGCGTTGCAACGCTTTATAATTTTTAGGTTTTAAAATCGTCAAAAGATGCATATAATGGCTATATTAGAGCATGGTTAATGTTCAGTATTACTGTTTCCTCACAAATATCATAACTAAAACGAAAACTTACGAATCTGAAACAACTTTTTTCAATTTTGTCAATTTACCAAAGCGTGAAAAGATCCCTTTAAATCATAGAGCGTTTTTTGTTTGTTGTTGCTTTTATTCTTTTTCTTTTATTTCCACTTTTGCCAAGAACTCAAAAACAGTGTCTGTTGTTGCAAGCATTTTGGTTTTTCTGTCAAAAAGTTACCAATATTTACTTTTACTACGAGGTTTGAAATGAACAAATCGAAGTTTAAAAAATTAAAGATGATCTGACTCACGATAATGACTCTGTGAGTTTTTAAGGAGTTTAAAGCGAGATGATACCATTTTTATATGTGTTAAATTGTAATTTATTGATAAAATTATGTTAAAATAACATACAATAGGCAAGAAAAACTATACATTGAAGAAGAATTTCATAAAATGCAGCAAAGACAAATAAGCGTCCTGAGCCGATTGTGACGAAGATATTTCGTTCATATTTTCCTACAATAACCGAAGTATTCGTCTTTTTATAAGGATCGGAGTTAGTCTTCGTGTGTCGTATGCATATACATCGTTGCAGGAATTTAAAATGCACCATTAAACTAAATTGAGATTCACATCGTACATGCATGATATACATGCTGGCAAATTCAACTGTACAGACATTTTCAGTTTCAGAATTAAATATGTGGCTTGTTTCGCATTTTTCTACACATGTTCTTCTTAACTTTTATTTTAATTTATATTTAAATATATGTATAAGTTTTTTACACATCTTATCACGGTATTTTTATATAAATTCATAAATACAATGTATTTGACAACATCGTATAATCTCGCTTTAATAAACGAGACATTTTACAAGGGAAGTAACTTTACACAGAAACTTTAGCTTAAGCAGTCAAGGGGATAAAACAAACACAGGTAATTTTGATTTGTATAGAGTATTTCAATCAATTTGTAATTCTTATCGCTTAGATGTAGAGAAAACTATGCAAATTGTGAATTTTGGTGAACTGTTAAAACTTTGTACCAGATAATCAATAATACCCAAAACTCAGATAATATTAGTTACACCGTTAGTAACTGTCGGTGTATGGGATATACACCCTCTGTAATTCGCTCGAGTATGGTATTAAATTACTGAGGGTGTATATCCCATACACCCTCAGTTACTAACGGTGTAACGATTATATCTCAACCGACTACTCGATAACTCAGGTAGTATGGAAATTACTCGGGGTGTATGGAAAATACTCCATGGGCACGTGACCGCTCTAAGCCAATCAGATTAGGTCATTTTTGTAGGAGGTGAGATATTCAGTAATACCCCAAACTGTACATGCATACATAAGGTATGTAGTACCTCATTCTCTCCAGCAATACAGAACTGGGCGTGTGTTCCCTGCCTCTGCCCTGCTAGTGCTCCCCACACCTTCAATGATAAAAGTCTTGTTAGTCTTTGAAGCAGAATGGCATTCCAAAATATTTGTATTTCTGCACATTCTGTATTCTGACAGAGTTTATTTCACTTTTCTGCTGATTGTCATTAGGGGCAAAACTTCACATTCTTTTTTTAAATAACATGTGTTTATTTTGTTCAGTTTGAAATAAAATGTATGTCTATAAACTATTCACATGTCCTTTCAAAAGAACAACAAAATACAATTTAGGAAACATTTTGATTTAAATTATATAAAAGCAATTAAAGTTTATAACTGCCTAACACACCAACAATGTCAATAAATCACCTCATCTCCAGGCTTATAGCGTGTTACAAGATGACCGGTCTGTTGGACGATACCTGAGAAGTCCCGCCCTAGTGTCAGTGGGAACTCTGAACCAGACCCCCTGCCCAGCCAGGTCCTCATCTTGTTAATGAGATTCCTGCCGTATCCTCCTGGAATAGTATGAGTCGTTCTGAGAAAACTGGGCTTAATGCATATGCGTAGTGTCATCCCAGATTAGCCTGTGCAGTCCGCACAGGCTAATCAGAGACGACACTTTCCGCCTTAACTTGATTTTCGGTAAGAGGGGACTTCCTTGAAACTAAAAATACCGTAAAAGCGGAAAGTGTCATCCCTGATTAGCCTGTGCGGACTGCACAGGCTAATCTGGGATGACACTTTACGCATAAGCAATATGCCCAGTTTTCTCAGAACTTGACTCTATTTATAAACTATGAGGTCATTATTCCCCATGAAAAGCGTCATTGGAAATCAAGTGTTTTTTCAGCAACATAACAATCAATCCCTATAAACCTCATTTAAATAACAAGTAATATTTTATTTGCTATTAAGGAGAGTTGAAAATACCTAATGAGTTTACATACGGATCCAAATTAATGGAATATAAGTAAGTACATGCCCAATGTATCAAAATTTGTTAATATTTATAGGAATGAGAATAAGGATGAAACAGGTTTAAATTATTCACTATAAGAGCAGCAGAGCACATGTCAGTAATTATACCTATGATGGCAAAGTTGTTTAATGAAAAGCAGCTGATACAGACAGTCGGAGAGCATTGTTTAACCTATGGGCTGTATAAGGCAAAACTAATCCAAATGTTAATTGTAACAAAGTTACTTTAAAACACTTAATCAAGTCTACATAACAGAAAGTTAGGAAATCTGAAATGAAAGATTGTATCTCTTCTTTGTTGGAAAGTAAATCCATATAGCACCTCTCATAACAACATCAATTGGGTTGACACTGGCAGCCTGGATCTCTATCAGAAGATCTTTAGGACTTGTGATCTCAGGGATTTTTGCTTCCTCTGACAGCGTTAATTCTTCATTGCCTGAAACAGTTGTGCATATGCCATACCAATAATAATGGCAGATTTATTTTTAAATGTTACTTTAAGGTACATCTTCATTCATCATCATTATGGTATATGCCAACAATCAGTCAATTAATGGACTATATTGCATAGTGCAGATAGACTTAAAACTTTTTAATCACCTCATCTATGATACAAGTACTTGCAGTTATACTTTGTAAGTTATTTTCATACAAAGAGTCTTAATAACGATATCTACTTTTATTTTGGAAAGCAAAATTCTGACCTTGAAACAAAAACAATTCAAACAACTCAAAGGAGTGAACATGTAGAAGTAAATACCTCCATACTGGTAAATGTACCAAGCTTTCATCCTTCTTTTTGGTTTCTTCTTCTCAACTGTGGTTATTTTGTTTTCTGTTTGTGTGCTATAACATTTTTGGCGGCCTTTTTGAAAAGTGCAGGCTGTACTTTTCTCATGAACTTCTAAGGCATTTCTAAGGTGCACACATGAGCGGAAACAGGGTTGTCTTATCATAGCTGCTTTCATTCAAGTGCTGTAGTGTTATAATTATTTTACCTAAAAGCAGATACAATTTTTTGGCATAAATTGATAGAATGTAAAATTTATTTATTTCCAAAATACATTCAAATGATTATGATAACAAAATAAACATTCAACAGATATTCCTTTAAATGATAATAGCAATGCTCTTAAAACTATACAGATTCATCCTTGCATTTGTGCAGAAAAAAAGTTAGTAAACATATGCACAAGGTGTCAAGCCTTTTCCTCATCATTTTGGGAAAAATACATTTTCTTTATAATAATTCAGATTGAAAGAACAATATGTAATTGAAATAAAATTGAGCTATAATAATCACATGACACTTCCTTTAAAAAAAGTTAAATACGCCAGGAAAGGGCCTGGATGTACTATAATATTTGTAAGCATGTAACATTTGAATGCTTTGGTAATGGGATTGTATACACTTCTTATGTAGTCTTTTGCACTGGCTTTAAAAGTATATATATATAGCAAGAAATATAAGTACAGTATGAATATACATGTAACAAGAGCACCGCATATTGGGTGCCACGCTTGCCTGCAGGTGCAGTCTTAAATAAATGAAAGCTTGTCAGAATATTTTTTTTAGAGGTCACAGTGACCTTGACCTTAGACCTAGTGACCACAAAATGGGTGTGACATGTAGAACTCATCAAGGTGCATTTACATAGGAAGTTTTAAAGTTGTAGGTGGAAGCACTTTGATTTACGACGGCGGACGACGAGCTGGCTATGACAATACCTGGGGTTTTCTCCGAAAAACAGCCGAGCTAATAATAATAATATAATATGTCTCATTGCCCTAACCTAGTCTAGTAGAGCTGTATCCATGTTAGTAGTAGTACTAACTACTATTACATAACATATATCTGTCTTGGTTATGTAAAACTATAAGTTTGAATATTTTTGCAATGTTGTCTAATTGCAAATAAATGTTATGAAGTGTCTTACTTACTTGCATAAAAGTCACACTTTTTCTTTATATAATAATCGTTCTTTTATTATGTATAATTATTTTAATCATTTATCACTTTTGACATATGTCCGAAACCCGACCGAAAATCTATATCCGAACACATTAACA